>NW_028277873.1:190566-381132 GCF_059751315.1 Micrasema longulum | reverse complement strand
TAAACAATCTTATGTGAATAACCAATGTCTTTGGAGTCTAGCTGCACATGAGATCAACTTCCAGAATACTTGCAAGCGTGTACCGTACACACTGTATTTTGCGGACAATAAGACACATCGGACCATAAGGCGCACCCCAATTTTTGGTTGAATTTTCAGAGTAAAAAAGTGCGTCTTATAGTCCGGTAAATATGGATAAACTTAGTTGTTGATTACTGAACTAACATACATAATAATGTGTATCTACATTAAAGATTAATTAAATGTTCTATTTGTTCATTTTAGAGGACTAACTTGCATAATAAACTGACTGAAAGACTTCCCCATAAAGAGGCCAACATTCCGGATCAAGGTGCGTTACAAAAATATTTATTTTTATGAATTAATTTTGAAAAAGGCTTTTTTTTTTTTTAAATTAGAAATGATGAAAAAAGGTTTTATGGTTTTTTATGGGATGTTTGAAAAGAAGAACTATTCTTATAATTATTTTTAAAGGTGGGGGTCAGTGCTATACAAGCTTCTGACGTCACTGCGATCAGTGAAGATCTATTGTGACGGGTCCCCGTGAATAGCCTGGCTACTGTGTGGAGGGCGAGAGCTCTAATTTTGCTAAATCTCCCTCCAAGCTCAGATCCGCGCCAAGAATCGGGCTATTAGGTAGAGGACGAGCTCTTTAACATCCTCAGGTTTCACATTCACATAGAATGTTTATATGTGTTTCCTCATCTGCACTGCAGAAACTACATCTAGAAGTTTCGGAACGGTTCATTTTAGCAAGGCGTTTCTTCAATCTGAAGTACCCCGTAAGGGCTCTAGTGATAACCCTCACTTGATTTGAGCCGAGCTGTATTAGGTCGAAAGCAAACATTTGCGAGTACCCTTTTATCAGTGCCTTTCGCATGGTGCTGACCAGCTACTTTTTGCCAGAGCACTACTATCTGCTTCCTGGCCCACGACTTAAGCTCATTACGAGAAGTACATTTGGCAATATTTCTAGGTAGCTGAGATACCTAGAAATATCACCCGAGTCAACCGAATCAATTGATTCCCGACGGGCCAATTAACTGAGGCCCAGAAGGCCAAGCAAAATAATTCCTTTAGTACATTCGGGATACAGAATATTTTTTATGCCCACAGAAATAAATTTAGGTCTGAATGGGTTAAAGATAACCCCCAGGCGGAAAAATTTAGTAATTGTCTAAAAACATTTGTCTAAAAACATTTAGACATATCTGTTCGAAATATATGTAGATTATTTTACCAGTGATAAACAATAATAATAATCTCAGATTTTTCAAAGTGGCCTGTGTCAAAAATGATAGTTTAGAGAAAAAACTGTTATTTGTGTTTAGTCCATTTTTATCACATTCACGACATGTCAAAGAAATTTTAGCCCCAAGTCATGCAATCAGATCACTTAACTCTTAGACTGCTAAACAACGATATATCGTTGTTGTTAATCCCTATCATAAAGTTCTAACTAGACTGATGCTGACGTCATAATCCCCAAGGGGTAAATGAATTCGGGAACTGCTTGTTGCACTTATTCATCAGTGATATAAAACATAAAATTACTTATTCGACGGGTTATTATTTAGTTTCGTACCTATTTCAGCCCTACGGAAAATTTAATACAAAAAATGTTTTCTTACGCGCGGTAAAATTTGAACATTAAATTGTGCAGCAAAGTTTCTTGAAAATGAATAAAAAATTATATTAAATATTTTAATAAAAACTAACTACTTTGAACAACGTCACTTATTCATTTGAATCAACCAATGATAAGAGGGTTGTGGAAGATTTCCGGTTTGCTAATCGTCGATGGAGCAATCAACATAACGAACCGAGAAGAAGCGGAAGAGAACTTGCGACGTCACACGCGGATTAATTTCAGAAATACAAAACTTTGAAAAACCGTAGCGCTGATAATACGATACATAAAAATTTTAAAAAAAAGCTTTGTTTAGTAGTCGATTAACAAATATATATTTTTTTTTAAAAACCACTAAACTTCCTCATTATAAATTTACTTTTGATGTTTAAATTCGCAGTGCTTTTAAAAAAAAGAAACGACTAAACACAGGAAACTTCTAGCTAGTCGGGACCTGAAAAAGTGCATTTTTTTACATTGCAAAAACAGTGAAATAAAAATTAAATCATCTTAATATTTGGAATTTTTAATCACTTGATATTTGAGGAAAATAATTATATTCTGTGTTTTCCCCGCTATTATACCCGATCCAGTGATTACAAAAATATTGATGTACTTCTGTAATGAATAACTAACTGAATACTTTACCTTTAATATAATAACTCTTATCTAGTGAGGTCCCAGGTCCCTATATCACCGGAATACCCCGTAATTAAGAATACAAACAAATAAGTAAAGAGCCATAAAACATAAAAATAATTCACCATGGAACCCAATGATTGTCAATTAGGACGTTTGAATATTAAAAAATAATTTGTTAATTTATTATAATGGGTACCTACAGTAATGGGAAATTTAAATGTTTTAGCTGTTCATTAGGTAGTAATTATTACTCTACAAACAAAACATAATTATTACTATACAAACTTTATTCTACAAACTATTCTACAAACAAAACGTAATTGTGGTAAATGAGGTATATCAGCTCGATCTTAATCCAAAAATATTTCAAAAATAGCTTCTTAGATTTCGAGCTCTTCATAAGAGTCATATAAAATATCATCACTATCACTTAGAAGTTGATCTTTATTGTCTAATTCACTTTTGGAATAGGTTGAGCTGCTAGGCCTTCGAGTTTCTCGGTGAGGTATTATTATTTTTATATCACTTTCACTATCCGTTATCATTTTGAATGATATATTTTGTAAATTTATTCACAATAAAAAGTACGCTTTGCAGAGTTAACTTGTCAGTTAGAGTAACGATTAAGTAAGATTAAAAAGATATATAAATGTAAAAAATATGTAATTTACCACAGCTGTTTGCAATTTCAGCAACTGTTGTCTATCTCGCTCAATCCATTACGCGTGAACTAGCTATTAGTGAAACGGAATATTTCTCTTGGAAAAGATATCAATTTGTGAGACAGTTGTACAAAAACATTCTTTTTTTAAATTAAAATTATATTAAAACATCTACCAAGAAATAATATAAACTCTTAGTACATTTACTAGTTATCTTTAAGCTTCAATCTAAATAACTCCATACAAACATTTGGACATACTTAAAATATTTTTTATTAAAATAACTTGCATAAAAAATTAAAATTATTTTTAGGCATTACCTAGGAGATAAAATAATTTATCCAGGTGAAACTCACTGACATCATTAAAGGTTTCAGTTCTTTTAGTTTGCAAAAGTCAACAGATGCAAGAGTTGAGGTAATTTAAAAATAATCATGAATGTGGATGTGTAAACATACGCAGAATGGTGAATATTGCGCAGTGTGTAAAGTGGTCATTTAAACCAGCCAATGACAGATCAGAAATGCCTAGACGTCCATATTCCCTTGGCAAAAATGCTTTTCCTCTCTGTTGCAACAAATTTCAAGATATATTTTAATATTTTTTTTAGCATGCATTGATGGAAGTGGTAGGTTTGATAATATATAACAGGGCACTTTGCCTCGCAATCAACAAAAAAACTATCATCAATTATGTTGTTTCAATAATAACTATTAAAACAATGCGCCTTGAGATTGCTGTGCGAGATCATTTTTGTTTGTTTTTATTTTCAATTAAGAAAGGGTTTACAACCGCTGTACGACAATGAGATAAGTGTGGCACGAGTTGTCTATCTTGCTCACTCCATTGGGCTTGAATTAGATATTTATGAAATTTAAGATTTTTCTTGGAATTGCTATTAATTTTTAAAACAGTAGTGTGTTTGGAAAACAACGTATTCGATAAAATATTTTTAAAATGTATAAATAATAGGATTTCTGATTAGATTATTGAAAAACTGCGCAGCAGCCTAAGGGTTAAACACACTTTGGTAATTTGCCACCATGAACATTCTAATTGGAATAAGAATTTTTTAATCCATTTTGAGAAAATATGTGAAATTTTAAAGCCTTCTAGTACCGGATTTAGTGACAGTTAGTGATCAAATTTTCTTGCTGGTTATGCATTTTTAAATTGTGATTTTAAAAATATGTATTTAAAAAGAATGTATTTGATTTCATTTTAAATATGAGAAAAATCTTTTAAACTGTTATTAACGTCTTGTTTTTGTTTTTCTATGTACAGTTCTAATTTTATAAAATATCTGTAAATTTCAGATGAATCTAGAAGACCTCTTAATGCACCTGGTTCTCCTCGACGGGACTTCAACAGAATTTCTCTTGCACACAGCCTATCTTTTAGGGAAAAGGATCGGGAACGCTCATTCGCACCTAGAAAGTTCCAACCTCGGCAGCGTAGGGAAGTGTCTCCCACTGTGAGTCGGTCCCCTAGGCGAAGCAGGTCTCCTAAGAAAATCAGATCTCCTATTAGAAGCAGATCTCCTATTAGAAGCAGATCTCCTCGAAGGTTTGAATCCAACTTCAGGAATAGCCAGAGGGCAATGAGAAGCAGGTCACCACTGCCACATGTGAGCAGAATGCCACAACCGTCAGACAGGTAGATCTTTTTTGCTTTGTTTTTTTTTTTACTTGCGTAGTTCTGTGTGTAAAATAAAACTGGAATCCTGTAAGATTGTTTTCAGACAGGCTTCACAATATTTTCATTCAGTTTAAGCATTTACGATAAATTAAATTGTTGTACTAAAAAATCACTATAAATTATAAGACATTAAAATAAATGTTTGTAGAATCACTTTGTAAAGCGCACTTGAGATATTATATTGAAAAATGGGCGCTATGTAAGTTATCCATAATAATAATAGTAAAGAAACATTCAGTAAACATGAACTTTTAACTCAATGTGATGGAAATGATGAAAACAACAATTTACTTCCTATGCCAAAACTACCGGCAAAGATTTAGTAAAAGTCCTTGTAACTCAGTGTGACAGAAATGACAAACAATAATTTACTTTCTATTTCAAAACTATTAAATATTTTGTATAGCTAAGAAAATAGTGAATTTACACAAAAATATGCACAACGCACGTATAAATAATATGCGACTCTGTTAGTTTCACGGCGAGTGAATCTTAAATGACCTTGCGGCCAACATCATCTGTTTGTGAGAAAATGTACTTTTATTGCACATATTGATGTGTGCCTATGGTGCAACATTGATTAAAAATTAACACTGGTGATTATTCTGGATTTTTTAAACATTTAAGCGTAACAGAACTCGCATGATGCTACAATAGGTACATCAGACATCATAGAAAATTGCGTATTACTGATGATGCTGAAATATTATTTTGTTTTAGGAATCCAGAAAGGCAGGGCATTAAATATACATCAAAGGTTTGTTACATTTTGTTAATTATTATTTACATACTTTTAACGAGAAATGAAGTTATCATTCAGTTTAATTTTATATTTAAGTATAAATCTCTTGGACCTCTCAAATGTGGTATTTTGGTCTCTTATCTGTTGAATTGCATCCATTAACTTGAGTCTCCTATTTTAAATATGTTTCTGTTGACTGAAATGAACCCTTTGTACCCGTCAAAAATATTCCCACGCTTTGTTCACACGCGGCAGTCATTTTGCTTTAATTTATAGATTTAAATTATAATAACGCATATACAACACAAATATTGTTTGAGAAATCTTTAACACCCTGAAGTGCATGAAGTGCGTTTAACGCATTTAGTGTACTCCAGTAAATAAATCTAAATTTTCGCAACCCTGCCTTTTAAATATGAACAAATGGAAAAGAATCTATCTAATGATCAATCAAAAATGAGAAATTATTCAAAAGTTCAAGTCTGGAATGTCATATGTGAACAATATGGCATAAAAATCAAACTGTTTCGGACATAAAAAATAACAAAAGCAAAATAAATAAATGTGCAATGTAGGAGAGAAGATCAATCTCAGAAAACGAATGAAATTGGCTCGTGAAACTTCACTCGAAGAACCAATCCTAAAATGGTATGGCCAACAACGTTCTAGTGGGGTTTCGGTACGGGCTGTCGAATTAAAATCTGCCGCAATTAAATTAGCAAATTGTATGAGCATATCATTCAGAGCGAGTGATGGATGGCTCTGGCGCTTTCGGAAAAGGCATGGAATCATTAATAAAACAATTTACGGCGAAGCTTCAAGTGCAAAAGAAGAATCTAAACCTTTTGGCATAAATCAATAGAACATATAAGTAACGAAATGCTATTAGAATCTCAGATTTACAATGCTGACGAAACTGGTTTGCTATGGCGTACTTTGCCTGAAAGCAAGCAAGCCTTACAAGCCTCCAAATATGAAAATCAACAAGGACAGGATCTTGGCACTGCTTTGTGCTAACGCCGATGGATTGCATAAACTGACTCCTGTAATTGTTGGCAAATCTCGTACACCTAGAGTTTTAAAATATATTATGTATCATCTGCCCGTTTCATATTATAACTCTAATAAGGCATAGTTCAACTCAGATATTTTCAAAAATTGTTTTTTTTAAAGAATTTGTACTTACAGTGAGAAAATTTCAAGAGAAGAAACTGGGAATACTGCCATAAGAGGTGAAATGTTTATTGATTTTAGACAACGCTCCTGCCTCTGAAAATATTTTACGTTCAGAAGATGGCAACTTTAGTTGTATGTTTTTGCCAAAAAATACAACATCGCTTATCCAACCCATGGATTACGGAATAATTTTGGCAACCAAACTAATATATTGCAGAAAGTTTTTAGATGAAGTAATGGTTGTATTGCAGGATGAAGATAATGCAGAAGATAAAAGAGGACAGCCTACCTTGCAAAACTTAAAGTGTTACAATTTTTAATTTTGCTGCAGCGCGGAAAGAGGTGAAAGAGCAAACATTAAAAAACGGTTGGAAGAATTTGTTTTATGGCCCAGATGCAGACATAGATTTAGAAGGGTTAAAAGTTCCTGATTTCTGTAAGACAATACACAATAATGCCGGAGAAGAAGTAGCCGAGGAAGATGTTTTATATTGGCTAGAAGTGGATGAAGATGACCCTGGGTATAATATCATGACTGAAAGTGAAATAGCAGATGAAGTTATGAACCTAAAAATGATGATGGAAGTGAAGATAGCGAAGAAGAAGAAACAACACTGCTAAGATCACATCTTGACGATCTAATAACATTTACTGACTATTCGCGAGATAACGAAGTTCAACTATATTGTACGCATTTTTGTAATTTTAGAGAGTTGATTGTAAAAAAACAGTAAACTTCAAAAGTGCAAACAAAACTTGATTCTTTTTTCAAAGCAGAATTACTGAAAGCAAGCGCGTCGATATCAAGCAGCAACATCCCTTCACGATGAGTGTCGGAGGACAATAAATAGATTTTTTTTATTGTTTATTTCTATCTAAATACAGTGTACATATTTTTTTTTAAAGTTTCTTGATTTTAAACCTATTTTTAAATAACATACTTTCAGCTTTAACTGACACCCCCTCCCCCCAATTAGTCCGTTATATCGAGGTTTTACTGTATTGATAAATATCTAAATCGTCACTCCAAATCAATAAAATGCCGAAGCTTATTTTCCATACAAATTCATTGTGTCATAGCCGCCACTCGTTCTCTAAACAATTACATAGTTTATATGGCATCTGTAGAGCCGCAAAATGGCACGATTGTGCACCGCTTGGTTGGGTAGAGAAGCCTAACCAAAAAAATATTATTTGAAACTTAATTACTACTAATTCTGGGGCCCTACATTTTTAATTTTGTAAATAAAATTATTTTTTAAAAATGTGTCTTTCAATAAAAATTTATGATTTGATGAAGACATAGAAAAGTAAAAAATATTATAATATATAAACATTTGCTCATTGATAAATTATATTTCATACAGGTTTATACGCTAGAAAAAAAGCATTTTTATTTTAAACATTTTTCTAAATCGATTTCCGCATTCATGAGAACAAAAACAGAGATTATTACTATTACAGATACGGACTTTATTTTGGACATTTGTCACATGATGTCGATAGTGTAAAGATGGGATATTTTTTATGTATAAGTATACGGCGACTCATTGGGGAGTCAACCGCGTCTGATGCGTCAAATAATATTTAACCTTTTATTAAATTTCTAAATAAGAATCTTAATAAGAATCAGTGTGTTGACAATTATTCCAAATTCACATCATCAGGTGTGGATAAGAAAATGGAGGATAGAAATAAGCATTAAAGAGATTTCATTTTTGCAGATGGATTATAAATTGGACATTCTGAAGACAAAAGTTACAATAGCTACTGAAACGCTTAACAAGGCTTTGGAATATCACGAAAAGAATCCAGAGAAGCATCCGCTATATCAAGAAGAATGGAAAAAGTACTGGAACAAGCGGTACAAGGAACTCAAAACTGGTGATTATTTTACATTAATATTCTTACCCCTTGTTGCATTATGTACTTCACAATGCGAAATTTAGTTCTGCTCAAAATTATATTTTGAAAATGTTTTTTTGTCATACTAAAAACAATACGAACATATAAAATTCCAAATTTGTGCATGCACAAACTGTTTCTGCAAATATATGTATTTTTTTTCAAAAATTTCACACGAAACTGGACTTTTTTTTAAGAATTGTCATTAAGGTTTACTTTGAAAAGTATTTTTAGACTGTTAACCAAATTTTGCTTATTGGTAAACAAATATCGTTACCACATCAAACATTTTGTATAGAAAATAGTACATCAAAAATCATAATCTGGGCTCTATCATAATGGTCTACAGTTTTTGAAGTTTCCCAAGTCTTATGAAGTAGAAGTCCTTTCTCTTATTAGAAGATTTCGGTCGATGGAGTGCTTTATCTGAGAATATCCAGCTGTTCACATATTATGATATCATTATATTAAAAATCCTCTTAACAAAAATATTGTTTTATTTCATGATTCCGAGGGCCATGCAATTCATATAATGGTGCACTTTAGATATCTTTTCGTGTTTAATATTGGGGGGTGGGAGCAGGGATCAGGGATCAGCTATCAGCTATCTAGTATTCTCTTGTATTTTATTTATTTTCCTTCCAGTTTCACAAACTTTGTATTATATTTATTTCTTTGTAGTCACCCTCTTCTGGAATTTCTTGAAAAGAGACCTTTTGTTATAGTCGGCTAGAAGACAAAATTTTTATTTTATGGAAGGGAAGCCTTTAAACGGTTGATGTTTGCCCAGCTGGCAATCCATACCATGTAGGTGATCTTATGAGCATTTACATGCGTAGAGAAGGCCAGTTCTATGTGCTACAATATCCCCTTTTTGGACTTGTCTGACTGATGGAGTGGATGGTCAAATTATGTTTTTTTTTAATAAAACATTTTTTCAGTAATGCTTGAGTCAGATTTTTGGAACACGGTCATCAGTCGGTCACCCAATATTCTATATTCATTTACTAATATGATGTTTCCCTTAACAGAAGGTATAGATGTCTTGAAGTATGACTTTAAACCAGATTGGATCATATTTTGGGGAAAACGAATGAAAGAGATACACGATGAAAAAATTAAATCGATCAAATTGGAAAATTGTCGGTTATTGAATCTTTCCACATCGGAGCCTGAATTCTCTAAATACTTTCTATCAATGACTGAATCACAACCTAAAAGAAGGTATTGACACAATTATGCTAATGTAATGTTTCATTTTGAGATATTTCAGCTGAAATGAAGAAATAATTAGGGATGTAGAAGTCTAGGCATTTACAGGGCTTGTATTTCATTGTCTGATTTATTTTTCTGTATAATTCCATATTCTCTAATAATTTCTTCATCCTTGTTGAGATATTCCTCTAACGATTTCATAGTCTGTGTTAAGATATCTGATTGTTTAGATTAACTCATAAGAAGGTTAAAACCCGATACTTGTTTCAATGATTTTGACACGGAGACTATTTTTTAATATTTGTTTAATTTTAGTTTGGAGAGATTGAGAAGTGTTTCTCCTCCAATGGATAGGTCCAGAAACTCGGATGAAACAATAGATAGATCCAGAAACCCAGACAATCAGTTTAGAACAATGGATAGAAAGAGAAGTGAAGTGAAATCTAGAAACCCAGATATGCCATTTGATATAAGGAATAAAGACTCTTATGATAATCCTTATAAAAACCAAGAAGGTAGGAAGAACTATTTTCCGATGCAGTCAACGAGTGATAAACCTCCCAAAAAACGTAAGGATGATAGATCACCATCGCCTGTTTCTGACAAGTAAGTTATACCACACATATTCTATAATTATCAGAAGAAAAACACTTTCTACAGTAAGAATGGTCATCTGACAGTTCTACTGAGACATGTGCTGATGCTAAAATTGAAGCCTCAATATGTTGATTTTACTTCCGTAAATGGACTTTTCTTGGGAAAAGGTAAAATGTCTGTGATTTTTAGAATACAGGTTGTAATTTTTTTTTCTATAATTAATTAATTATAATTTCATGTTAAAATACCGTCAAACTTGTTTATAACGATCACGGACATAGCGAGGTCTCGGATGTAATAAATGAACACCCGTCAACATACATTTTAGTCTGGGGATATTGCGAAGTATATTCCACAGAGCTATAACTAGAAATTACTCATTCTGAGAAATGGCTGTCCAATCGATTTGTAGCAAATAATTACTTAGATCTTAAGTGAAGTATATATGAGGCATGTTCAGAAAGTAAGTGTACTAGATTTTTATATCTTTAAGACAAAGTGTATTTGAAAAAAAAAATACAAGATATTGTTGATACACTTGTAGACCTTTTTTCCACATTATCGCCATCCCTTTCAATGCATGCGGTGAGCAAGCAAACAAGGTTTATTTATTTAAGAGTCACCCGCGTACAGGGCACACGGCGACTCACGAGTGAGTTGCTCGCATCCAATGAGTTAAACGTCATTCTAAAATAAACGTTCACACACTTTTAGATATTTATTTTTTCGTTGTTCTTTTATTCACATTTTGGGAACTAGTTACATACGCAAAACTGTTTTATTTTTTAGGATAGGATGTTTGCATTTTTATGATTTACCTAAATATTTTATTTTATGGGCCATTTTTAAATAGTCACAAATAACTTTGCTAAAAATGGGAATCAGGTTGTGGTAAATTCAAACCCTGAACTTCTGATCTGTTAGTCTGCAATGCTACCTTCGAAGAAATGTTGCTGCTTTGAAAAATATATATTCTCATTTTGAATTCCCACAAAAACTGTAATTACATTGGCCACGTCCCTAATACGTTTGTTCCTAACCTTCCAAATGTTTATAGAATATCGTCACTAATCTTGACGTCACGATTATCAGTGCCAAACATGTCGTGTTTTTCTAGTGACATTTTTTATTATTTCCTTTTTAAAGTTATGTATGAAAACATTTCTCCACAATATCCATATTTATTCTGAAAATACAATTAATTATTCTGAATCCATTTCATATATATTTATCGGTATTTGTTGCATGTGATATTTCCCTATTACAGTGGTGAATACACAGAACACCCAGGCTTGAGATGAATCACAATAATTGACTTTTAAACTTCTCACTTCTCTTTCAGAGATTCAGCATTCTCTCCGTGGGATAATAATGATGATGATGATGACAGTATCCACTCTATCATGGTGGGTTCTGATTTAAAGCGCAGCACTTCCAAGACAAAGGACACACAAAAATCATTTGGATCGAGTCATGGCAGAGTAATTATTTCTAAGGAAAGAGACAAGTATGTTCACTTTGTATATAAAATAATTTAAATAGTGATTTGAGTATATTCAAAATGACCTAATTTAACTGTTGATCCATACTCAGGCAGATGAAGGATCAGTTCTGTATGTAAAACAGAAGGAGAATTCAGAACGAGTGTTTTCCACTCGATGACTACTCTTTGATAAAAATTACTACCTATTTTACTTCAAAGAGTGGTTTTACACTGTAATAATTAATTGTCCCTGTACTGGCATCCGAAGAGAAAGACCGATCGCCTTGCCTTCATGTGACAGATTATTATTTATTGGTGTTCCAATGCAGCGTATCTTAATCATGCAACAGATTTTTGTCCATTTTGATAAGAAAATGCATCACTATTTTACTTTTTATTTTTTGTTGCAACGAACCTTTAACCATCAACACAAGTCTGAATATCATACATCCCCCCCACACTGTGGTATCTCTAAATATGAGATTTTGCAGGGTAGCAAAAACATTTTAAATTTTTTTATTAATGCTCGCAGTTTAATGTGCAGTAGTGATATTAATTCCGGAAACTTTTAGAAATTCTTTAAAATTTCACATTTATTAATCATTCTACCTTTATTAATAATAATTTCCATATCTAAAGGATCATTTAAAAAAAATAATTATTGGCAAACTTTTAATATACAGGATGTTCTTAAAACCCTGTCACGTCCGAAACCACGATGATCAGTATGAGCAAGAAGACATATTGGCACACTAAAATAATTTTTTAGAACAACTAAATTCTTTAAAAAAACAAATGGTTGCTTACTTCTGCAGGGGAGAAACGAGGCGGGGGGAGGGGGAGTCTGATGCACCGTCAATGGCGCGATCGCGCCCCCTTCGCTTCACCCCTGCAGAAGTAAGCAACCATTTGTTTTTTTTTTTATGTATATTTTTGAAAAAAAAATTTCGTTCTAAATATTTTTTAAAATATGCTAATATGTCTTCTTGCCCATACTGATCATCGTGGTTTCGGATGTGACAGGGTTTAAAGAACACCCTGTATAATCAATTGATGAATTTACAAGCACACTGAAGGAAGTACAAAACAATTTTTTTGTTGCATATCCTTTGTTTTATAGAACCGGTTCGAGTTGTCAAAGCATCACAAGTGCACCAGGCATCGCAAATCTTCAAGTGTAATCACGTTAAATCAGGACAGATTGATGGCTTTGATCAGCTCTTTCTTGTTGCTCGGTTTATTTTAGAGATACCATCACTATCGGCCTTGCTCATAGAATTTATATTGGATTTAAATCTGGATATCGCCTAGCCAAGGCAGGACAATTCTGCTCCAGATTATGCTACTCCTGGCTGTATGGTATTGTGCTCTGTCGTGTTGAAAGATGCACTTTTGTGGAACTCCATAAAATAATTCTTCGATTGCAGGCAACAGTTTCGCCTCTACCACTGTTTCTTGGTACTTTTTTGCATTGATGTTGCCCTTAATGGCACCTAGCCGCCCAGCCATGCTGCCCCACACCATCACACTGACTGAGTTCCTTGTAGTGGCCGTAGTATACTCGGGCAAAAAATCGACTTCAAGTCAGTGGCGAACAAACTTCACTCTCGCTCTCCAAATAACCTTGCCCAAATCTTCTTCCGTCCATTTCTTTGTGTCCGAGCCTAATCTATGTGTTTCTACATTTGTTTCAGATACAGCTTTTTTCTTGGGGTTTTCTTGGGTTTTCGCTCACTAATCATTTTTACAAAGTTTTTTTAGAAAAGATCCGTCACAAACTAGTACAACAGGTGTTCTGATGATGTTATTGATATATTTTGTAGATGTCCAATAGTCCTGCATGGCCTGGCGATAAATTCTGCCCATATCTTGGTCTATTCCTTAGACTTTCTTCCAGCTCTTGCAGCTGATTTCATGGATTCTGTGTTCGTAACCCGTATGCAGAGTTTCCCTACACCTAACTTTGTTGCTCCACCGTTCAAAATCTTCGTAATTTCCTCATAGGTTTACCCTTCTTCACAAAGAGCAATGGTTATTTTCCTTTTCCCAAGTGACCAATCAAGTTTTGAGGTAATCAGAGCCATTTTAGTTATTTCTCAATTTTATTAAAAGTCCTCACTTGTCAAAACACAATACCTGACTAAAACAACAATAAAACTGTTTTTAAAAATCGCCAATGTCTTCCTGATATTCCTGTGATTGACTGATTTAAATCACGCAACTTTTTGTGTTTGTAGGAACAAAAATGTCAACCTGAAAATTTATTGTTTTTTTTAGCATGTAGTTTGTTATTTTTTAAATATCAATTTCAAAACCTTTATTTATTACATCATGTGAAAGTATTATGTACAAATATTATAGTGTGTGGCCCAGAAGAATGTACATTTTCCAAACAAATATCAAATAGATAATTTTTTTGTTAAAAGTGTCCAGAATTAATTCCACTACTGTATATTGGCATTTTTGTAGTATTTGCTCACATTACTGTCAAAATATTAGAAGAACGTTGTAGCATCATAATTACTGCAGTGATTTACTCGAAATTCTACTCAATTGATTTCAAAGGATTCAGAAGTTTGTCATATATCTCCCTCATAAATAATCATAGAGACACGCGAGTGTTTTCCTAAGAAAAACTGCATCCACCCTAATTTAGACTAACAACAGTGTACTTCTAAGGGTGTGATATATTTTAACATTAACATGTCAACAAATGTTTGTTGTTTAGGGTTTATGGGCGAGTTACAAAAGAATCCACTCAATCTCCGAACCAGGAGCCCGTACAATATAATATTACTTTAGATGACATAAATATTATATCCGTACTACGCTTGCTGACAGCTTTGGAGAATTATTTGGGCAGTCTTGGCCCTAAAATTGTCGATCTCTTAGCCATCGCTTTGAAACTGGAAAGGGTAATTTATTGAATATTACAACTATTATTTGAAGCACTAACTCTTACATTTTATCTGATAAACAAATATTGATACACCAATGTTTTACTTTTTTTGAATCACTAATTTTGCGCCACCTGATAATTTTTATTTATATTTCAAATTAAAGGTTCCAAGTTAAGGGTCCTGTGGTAATGTCCCGGACTCACGGACCAGAGATCCACGGTTCGAACCTCACTATACCACATCTTGTTTTCCATTTTCTATCACGGTTATTTAGGACTAACAAAGCCAATCGCAAAAGTTGTTTCTGTATGCATCAATAGGTTGAATTACGCAATATATTCAATATCTAAGGAGATAAAGAACATTTTGTTTTATTAATTGGCGGTTGTTTTATCCATGATATATTAAAAACATTGATATCTTTAGATTTTTATTTAAATATGTAAATTTATTTATATACAGTCGAACTCGGTTATAACGATCATGGAAATAGCGAGATCTCGGATGTAACGAGGAAACATTAGTTGACATTTTAGTTCATGGTTTTCTCCATAGATACATACTTCATGTCTTCATGTGATAGGTATGTTTGTAAGCATTTATTATAATTTTCCTTAATGTTTTTAAAAAAAATTCTGTAATATGTACACATATGTATTTACTTGTTTACGTAGTGACAATGTGCAATAGCGATTGTATAACGAGTAACGCTTATAACAAGCAAATTCAATCGGTCCCATCTTCCCCATAATAACCAAGTTTGACTGTATTAGGTGTACAACTTTGCTTCTGCCGTTTTTTATTTCCTGAAAATCGAGGCCTTATTGTAAAACACTTGTTATACATTTATGATATACAGTATTATCCATCGCTGGCAACTATTTTCTCCCATCTTTTGGGCAGCGTATGAATCCCGCATTGAAAAAACTGGTTTTTTACTTTTTCGTGAGACCGGAAGGGTTGGTCAGCCAGGCCAGGTGTCTCTCGTTGTATTTTGACTGTTTGTCTTTCAATGCTCGGCTAAAACACATTAATTGCGTTCAATAAGGATTCCCTGTGATTGTTTCACTCGATTTTAACTGCTCATAATACACTACGTCGAGCTGGGCCGCAATTATAAAGGCTATCTTCATCGGTACATGCCGAGACGGTATACTTAACTTCTGTACTATCTTTGTCTACCGACTTGTCATCTCGACGTCATATGATCTAATCCAACCAATGAATAACCCCGAAAATTTAGTCCGCGTTCCTTACTTAATTAAAATAGTTCTCATTTATATTATAAATAGGCTTTTATAATAAAAAGTGGCCACTTGTAAAAATAATCATGAATGCTAATTCAAGCAAAAAATGCTCGCTTGAACATGATTTTTATATGACTTTTGATAATTACCAAGACAGCATGCTTAAGTTTTGTCTGTATTTACCGAGCAATTACAAAGCTGGCTCTTTAAACATTTTGATACGTACACAAGGGGAGATAGTAAAACAGAAATGATAACTTTGATGATACCCATGATATTCTGCACTTAGAGTTATCGTAATGGACCTGTTTTTCGTCCCCAGTCACAATGCGATTCAGAAATCCCTTCCCCCTTTGCCTTTCAAGCAACTGTTCACAAGCAAACAATCGCCAACATCTCAAACAAAGCAAACATTCAACATCTTTCGGTTTAATGCGTACGGCACCCGATTTCCTAACTTCTGAAGCATTCCTACGGTTTTGAGGCATTTTGAGATTGCTTGTTGAGTCACTCCCAATGATCATGCCAATTCTTCTTGACTTTGACACGACCCTTCATCAAGTAATGCCTCCAATTCCGCATCTTCGAAAATCTTCTCTCTTCCACCGCTATGGCTGTTTTTGACACCACCGAAAATCACCGTTCTCGAGGCATTGAAACCACTCTCGACACATTCTTTTACTAATGAGCACTCAATGTGCCTCAGCCGCAGATTTCTTAATATTAAACAGAAAATTGAAACCGCCTGCAAATGACGAGAATTTGACTTGTAAACTGTCATTTTCACTCTAGACTAACTTTATGATGCTGACGCAAATCAACTAATGTTTCTATGATGCTTCTATTATGTTGACTGATGCCCAAGTTTATTGCATGACATGTATGATCTATTTATTTCAACCACTACTTACTGCTAAAGCCATCTACAGGAAAACGGCGGAATCAAAGTTGTACAGTTGTATGAAACATGTACCTTTTTGGAATATGTATATATTAAACATTTAAGTGGTTTTTTGCCATGCATATTCCCGCATTCGTGGTTTGCTTCTAACGGTCCCTTCAAACACAGGTTTGACTTTATTTGATGTTATCGTTTTGTTATTCAGGAGCTCCCTAATTCTTCCGAAGATCTATTAATTAGCGATACTTACAATGTATTGTTTGAAACTGTCAAAGAGAAACTCAAGGGTCAGCTGTTGGCGGGTCTAGTGGAACGCAATGCCATCGTAGCTGCCAAGAGTGCTATTCAACACACCAGCACATTGCTTCACAAAGCATCGCAACTTATTAAATCCAAGAAAGAGTTGTTAGAAAAAGAGAGATTGAACTCCAAGGTAAGCTAAACCACCATTACTGTGCTTGTTTACTCATTGCATTGATCATTGAAACAATTTACACATTTTACTTGGCCACAACTGTTAAAGGGTTCAAAATGTCAAAGATTTAAACTATGTACGTTATCTAATGCTGACCGAAACAAGAATTGCCAACAACACGTAGAGGAACTCAGTCAATCTCAGTGTTTAATGTGTTTTTTTATCAATATTTATTACTAGCATGCAACAGTCAGCTATTGGCCACCTGTTAAGGCTGTGCGCGACTGGTAGATACTGGAAGTAAATTAAATGTTCATATTGTTACTATGTCAAAGAAAACATTTAAAAAAACAATTTGGGGGTAGTACTAAAGGTCCTCATATGACGGTAGTTTTTGGTGTATATATCTCCAATGTACCAGTTAAATCATAGGGGTTTTTTATTTCCAGAGTTTACCTGTGAAGGTGGAAGGAATTGGTGCTGTGGAGAAGGCAGCGATTGCCAAGCAAATAGCTGCCGCACTGATTGCACAAGGAAAGACTAATGTCACAACTTCGGAGCTGGAGAGTTTAGTAAACGCTGTTGTAGGAATGGCAAAAGCATCCCAATCGTCCAATGAGATAAACGCATCAACAGGTAAATGAACAAGTTTACTGCTCTTGTGTGATTATCCATTTTAATGGATAAAATATCACATTGGTATATATGTCGCCGCCAAATAGTTCAATCAGCCACTCGACAGAGCAGCTAGGCGGTCCATTAAATGCCGGCATTTAATTGAATGACTAGGACATTAGATAAATGAATGAAGATAACTCAACATTCAATTTGTTGGCTGGTTGAAAGCCAGCCCTTTGGAAACCGCCTAACCAAAACCTGCCGGGTCAGGTTAGGTTAGGTTGGGTTAAGTTTAATAATAAAATAATAACTTATTAAGTTAAATTAAGGATCGAGTTAAGTAAACAATTTTTTTATTCTTAAACCTAGCCAGACCGAAGGGGGGGATTCGAATCCCCCATAGACCGATTTGGTCAATTTCACTTTATATACGTAAGCATTCGGCAAACGAACAAAAATGAATAAAATACACGAATGAGAAAAATATGTGTTCGCGAAAACATGAATAAATTATTGCACGGACATAAACACTTCAACGCTTTATTCTCCTGATGTCATATACAAGTAGGCGCTGGGGTCGTTTGGTTCCCGCGTTCGGATCATGTGTAATTTTTGGATGCTTAGTGAGGGAAAGGTTAACCCAACCTATCCTAACCTAACCTAACTTCACATAGTAAAATTAATAAAAAAATTAAACAATTATTATTATTGTATTAAAATTAAAGAGTCTAATACCCGTATGCAGAGACAAACCTTAAGGTGAGGAAAGTACATTCTATTGTCTTCACCTTCGGGTTATTCTCTGCATTTGAAATTAGAATGTACCTACCTGACCTTAAGTTTTGTCTCTGCATACGGGTATAAGGGACATTCAGCCCTTATGTTAAACATTCATTCAATAAACGGCCTAGTCATTCTGTTGAATGCCGTCATTTAATGAACACCCTAGCCGCTGAGTTGAGTGGCAGCTTTAACTATTTGGCGGCGACATGTACACCTGACTCTCATTTTACACGGGGGATAAGTTCCACTGATCAACACAAAAAGAGTATTTTAAACTACTATTACAAGATTCAAAATAAAGCAAATAATGGCAAAACTGTCAAAAATGCCAATGTGAGAAAATGAAAAATGTATGGAAAAAATGGGATTCCTTAAAAATAAAATTCCTTAAAAATAAAATTAATGTATAGTGTATAGGCTATAGTGTAAATATACTGCCAGAAAAGTTGTAAAACTGTCATAATATTTTCAATGATTTAAACAGGAAAATTTAAATTATATGGGGTTTTATTTGTATGGTATAACTTTTTTTACTATGACACCACAGAATTTTAACTGTCATTTAGATTGCGGCAAAACTATTTCACACATTTATTGTTTAAACCATCGTCTTTTCACATCACAATTATAACTTCAAACGGTATTTCTATTGCCACATTTTTAAACTCTTTGCATTGTAAATTATTGATGTAAATTCTTTATTCTCCCTAAACATTCGTCAACTGCGTGCCGCAATTTAGCAAAATGTCAAAATTAGACACTCAAATAAAAAGGTCAATTACACTGCACCACCTACTTTGAATTTAGTTTGAGACAATAATAAACTTTTTTAAAAATTTACTTTGATTTTATTCTTCATTTTGGACACACGCGGCGTCGCGCGGCTCGACGGTTGGAATACAGGTACTATATTCCCGCACGGACACAAGTACCGAGTTCCGCGTGCCGTGAAGCGCTAGAATATAATTGAATTGTTTGCAGATGGGCTTCTATCTCAGTTACATTTCACCAATAAAGGGATTCCCGAGCAACCGACGAGGAAAGCGCAAGTCACAGAATCTTCCAACAGCAATGCTTTACAGTTGTTGCAGTCTGCGTATACTCAAAAGTATGTGATTGATTTTATTTAGTATTGGTTATACAGTCTTATTTATTTTTATTAGCTGTAATCGGTTATATTAAAAAAAATCAAGTGCGACCTTTGTCGTTTGATCAACACAAAAGCAAGTTCAGCTCTTATTTTGAGCATTCGGTCTATGACTCCCGGCGAAAGTTTAAAGTAAATGTTTGCATGATATACTGTATATCGTGGGTATACAAGAAAACTGGTTAACTGCAAAAAGCCAGTTTTGCATAAATTGAATTTGAAAGTTTGGTTGTTCATTAAAAATCAAGTTTTGTTTTTTTTATTTAATATCTATTATTTATTATTCATGAAACATATTTTTATACATTACAGAATTTATATGAAATAAAAAACAACCGAATTTTGAGAAAAAAAATAATGAAGTAAGATAAGAAAAATAATATCCGCATTTAGCTGATTTTCCTCGTGAAGAAATTTGTGCTGGTTGGTTAGCCGGCGACATTGTCTAACTGAATTTGAGTTGTATCAAATTCAACACTGTCTTCATCTTCAGATAAAGTATCCTATCACATTAGCGGAAGTGGAAAGACTCTTGTACCAATGATGGAATTCTTCGGGAATGACTCCTGTTTTGCATAACTTTAACATAGTTTTTCGCTGTAGTAAGGTTTCATTATGGCACATATTTTTACTTCAATGAAAACTAGCTAAACTCACATAGTAGTTGTTTTTTACTTGTAATAAAAACTTTGGATGTGATATTGTTTAAGTAACGAAAACCACACAAAGACACATAACCGTTTTTCCTTGTATATTCATTATTAAAAACATAAACTTCAATTCAAATACAATCACTTAAAATCATTTACGTGATTTTCTTTGTAAAGATTTGAGAAGAAATGCTATATATACGTTTTTACTCGCTCTACAATTCTCTGAAAATTAGTTAGTGCCGGTAATATCATTTAACCTATTATACCTGTAGAGGATAAAAATTTTAAGTTAATGGTATTATAACTCAAATATGCCAAAAACGTAATTAACCGGTTTTCCTTGTATACCCACGATATTATGTACGTATCTACATTGGCGGGCATTGCTTCGAGCAATATCTTCAGCAGACCAATAACATCATTCCCTTCTCTGCACCCAGTGGTGTATAGGGCACTGTATTGGTAAACTAAAAGCAAATTTCGATTATCGGTTGCATAAAGTGAATGTTACACTGTGTGTAAAGTGGCCACTTAAACCAGCCAATGACAGGTCATAAGCCCTGTAGATGTCTAGACATCTATATTCCCTTCTCTAAAATTTTCTCCATCTCTGTTGTAATATTTTAACATAAGGTAAGGTGATCAGGTGCCAGTCCAGAAACAATGAAATATTGCACTTCTAGCAACCTTTAAAATCAATATTTTCACTTCCTACCGAATTGTAGGCGAACGTGCCAACCACTTTGTCTATCTCCACTTGATTTCCTTATTCAGCCATCTGGTTCTATTTCACACGCATAACTGTTTCTTCATCCGCCTGGACACAGTCCCAAACAGTCTAGTGTAAATTGATCAAGGTTTTTAGGTACGTTTTTTTAAGCATTAAAAAAATGTTTGTTTAGTGTTTTTTTCATTCTATTATTCATTTTACATAAGCCCGGGAACTTTGTTCAATACAATTATTTATGTGTCTTGTATTAATATCATTTTTATTCATCAATTTATGATGATCTTCACAGGGCATTACAAATTTCACCCATTCCCACCAAGCCTGTGGAAAAAGAAGATTCAATTTCAGGAATGGATGGGCTGAGTGATTCTGATTTGAAGACACTTCTTCAAAACTTTAAGGATCTTTCCTCAGATGAACAACATGGTCTTATTGCATACTTAAAGAAAATGGAAGCTAAGGAACCCAAGAGGGTTGAAAAGTTACGACAGTTTGTTGATCTAGAATCTTCTCTACACGCAGAACTGGTTAACTCTCGTAAGTTGTTTTTATTTTATCTGTTTCAAAACATTTTCTGTGTTTGCGAATTGTTATAAGTAATGTTTATTTTCAAATCCACTGATATAAGAATAACGAAGAATGTATTTTAAAGTGAAGGCTTTTTGTGAATTTGTGAAAAAATTATAAAAATAAACAAGTATGCATCTTAAATTGAAAGCTTTTTGTGAATTGTGAATTTTGTGATCTGACAATAAAGGCACCGTTCATTACTTTTAAAAAGGGGGTTCCACACATTGCTGCTGTGATAATGACTTAATACTTATTTAAGATCAGAGTAATTTATTATTTTTTTATTGATTCTGCGGTGTATTTAAACATTCGGTTTAGAAAATTGTTACTGAAGGAAAAGCAGCTGAGAGTTCTTTAATGAAAATCAGTACACCTAAAAATTATTATTTAAAATAACAAGATATTCAAATTACCGTATAAAGTTGTTTTTAATTCTTTTATTCATAGCTTACATTTACTTTGTGGATGTCATTCATTGTGTTAACTTTGTTTTACCAATATTTTCTGAAACATGTTGACATATACAGTTTAAAAGAAAGTTAATTGATGACTTTTTTTTAAGAAATATTAAAAATTTAAAGTGCCATTTTCAACATAAAATAAATCGCAGTGCCTTCCCTTTTTGCCCATTCATGCATAAAGTTTGATTGTATCAAACTGTTGAGTTTTTGTCAATATAATATGTAAGTATAAATAAAAACATGAATATGCGTTTTTGTTATATTTCAGAATCCAACAGGCCATCAAGTCCCTTTTCCACCAGAAAATGTGGCAATAATCCAGATGGTGTAAATTCAGTTTTGAATAAAGATGAACCCATAGCTTTAAAGAATGGCGCTTCCGTAGCTCCGAAGAAAGATGAATTAAAGATTAAAGATAGTGATGATGAAGATGACTATACATTTGATGAGGTTAGAACAAATTCATGAAATATTTATACAGCTGATTTTTTTTATTTCAAGTTAAACTGTTTATTTTTTCTTTTCTATATGAACACCTCACTGGCATGACCTGTGTCGAGGAATTCATTTACATTATTTTGATATTATGTTTTAGTTGCAGTAATCCCTGATTTTGGTTTTTGTTATTCTTTATATACAAAGTACAATTTTCCCTCGAATTATCCCATTTTTATAAACATTACACTTTATAAACTTTGCTTCTGCTGTTTTTTTTATTCCGAAATTCGAAGCCTTATTGTATAAAAACTGGTTATACATTTATGATTCAAAGTATTGTCCATCGCTGGCCACTACTTTCTCCCATCTTTTGAGCAACGTGCGAATCTCATGTTGAAAAAACTGGTCATCTTATAAAGCGATCCACGAATCGATGCAATTTTTTTTACTTGTTCATGGGACCAGAAGTGCTGGTCAGCCAGGCCATGTGCCATTGATCGAAACAAGTGATAGTCAGAGGGAACAATGTCTGGAGAATATGCCGGGCGGGGTAGGACTTCCTATTTCAACGTTCCCAAGTATGTCTCGACTACTCGACTACAGTTTGTTGTGTCTCTCGTTGTATTGCAACTGTTTGTCTTTCAATTCTCGGCTCAAACACATTAATTGCACAATGTTTGATTATGTCCAAATGCTTGCAGACTGGCTGGATTTCCTCCCTAGGGAGTTGAATGACAGGTCATAAGCCCTGTAAATGCCTAGACTTCCATATTCCCTTCTCAAAAAAAATTTCCGTCTCTGTTGAAATAAATTTAAGCATTAATTGCATTCGATAACGATTTCTTGTGATTGTTTCAGCTCATGATACACTAAGCTGAGCTGGTCTCACCAAATACAGAGCATGTCCTTAGAGCCGTGAATATTCAGTTTGGACGTCGACGTGGAAGCATGGCCGGGAAATTACCATGATTTTCTGGACTTATTTTTATGGACCTATTTTTTATCCCCAGTCACAATGCGATGCAGAAATCCTTTCTGTCTTTGCCTATCAAGCAACTGTTCACAAGCAAATAATTGCCATTCAACATCTCTCGGTTTCAACATGTACAACACCCAATTTCTTTGCTTCTGAATCATTCCCACGGTTTTGAGGCGTTTTGAAATTGCGTGTTGAGTCACTCCCGATGATTGTGCCAATTCTTCCTGACTTTGGCATGAGTCTTCATCAAGTAATGCCTCTAATTCTGCATCTTCAAAAATCTACGCTCCACTGCTATGGCTGTTTTTGACCTTAAAATCACCATTCTTGAGGCGTTGAAACCACTGTTCTTTAGTGAGCATTCAATGTGCCTCAGGTGCAGATTTCTTCATATTGAAGCAGAAAATATTAATTTCCCCCTCAAATGAGGAGAATTTGACTCGTAAACTGTCATTTTCACTCGAGAATAACTTTATGATGCAGACACAAATCGACTAATGTTTCTATGAGGTTATGTTGACTGATGCCCAAGTTTATTGCATACTTGTATGATCTATTTATTGCAACCACTACTTACCATTAAAGCCATCTACAGGAAAACCGCAGAAGCAAAGTTGTATGCCTAGTAAATTTTTTTAAATGCTGGTAATGGTGGATTTTCAGTACATTTGGAGTTTATTTTCTCCAAGTGCGAAAAGTTCTGGAATTCAAATGTGCTGTTTTATTTATCATTTAACTTTTTCAGGCTAGTCACTAAAAGCAGTATCTCCCTATCAACCATCTACATAAATATGTTAAACTGTAACTAATTATGACATATAGGTTATCTATTAAAATGAATTCATTTTCACCGCTTTTATTTATGTTTTAGGTATTTAAATCAGCCTCTGAAAAAGTTAAAGAAAAACAATTGAAAGATGAACTGGAAATTATAAACCAAACATTGGGAAACTCCTTTAATACAGAGACATCCTCTGTAGACACTAAATCCATTATATCTAACTTGTTGGTTTCCCTGAAGCAAGGAGGTAATGTGACCCAAAATAGCAGTATCGGTCCCAGTAATGTTCAAGATATCGCAAAGATGTTGAATCTCATAGGTAGCATGGCAGGGCAGAGTACTAGTAGTCATGTTGCTCAGGCTTCGGTGTCTAGTCTCTCCGTTGCTGCCGCTCCCCAGAACGCGCCGCTTGAGGAAAACGACCTGCAGTCATATCCTCAGAACTCACAAGCCCAGAACCAATTCACGCAGCGGACTCCATACCCCGCGGATACCGACTACCAACAGCCCGTGTTCCAGCAAGCCCAAAATATGCCTCGTGTGGAAAATCCTAACAGATATCCCGATGATTTCAACGATCAAAATGATATGGATTATGTTGGCAATCAAATGAATCAACAGTACGGTGGTTACAGAAACAATCTTCCCGGGAATACATTTAGAGAAAATCATTTAAGTGACAATTACAATACACCCAGATTCCCTAATAATGAGGACACTTATGACAATGTTTATAACAACAATCGAAATCAACCCAGAATGATGAATCAAAATCAATATATCGATGATGAAGGTTATGGAATGGAACGAGACTATTATGATTCGGACGCAAACTATAACACGTGTTGGCAAGGTGATTATAGAAACAATATGGGAAACTATGGAAATAATATGTCTCAAGGTCGGCGTGCTCGCGGTCGCGGTCGGGCCTGGCAAAATAAAAACCCAAGAGGGCGAATGTGAATTCCTGTCACCGAGTCTAATATAATTACTATGTAAGTATCTACACTACATATTGGTTTTGCATTAGTAAAACAAATTATATCAATTTAATTAGTAGTTATAATATTAAGTGATGTAACCAAGTATCCATAAAAAATGTTTTGCGAATTTTATTTAATTTGAATAGCACTGATTAATTTACAGTCATGAAGCTTTTAAGACCTGAAAGCACTTTATACTAGAATATATTAGTATAGATCGGTGGTTCTTAACCTTTTCCAAGTCACGGTGCACTTTTGATTGTAAGAAAAAATTGCAGTGCACCAAAATCAAACAGTCGAAAAACTATGAAAAATATGCGGACATACATGTATATTCGAAATTATATAACTTCAAATTACTAAATAAATCTAACAGTGTCAGTCCCCCTCCAAGCACAAGAGCTATTTTCTTTTTTGGAAAGTAATAGCTATAACGTTTAAAAATATATAAAACTAGATTGTATGGAGAAAAAAACATCTATCAATTATGTAATTATATTAATCAATAATATATATTACAGAGCAGTTAAAGAAAAGATATATAAATACATGGAAAAACTAAAATATAATTACCCATAGTAAAATGGAATTTATTTTATATAAAAATCAATGTTATACCTGAGCTTGTCGGATTATGTACATTTCAGAAATATTAGGCTGAACATTTGATATAGCTACCCTTAATTCATTCTTCTTCTAGATTCACAAGTCTTTCTCATATTTTGGTTTTCATGTTAGTAACTGTTGAAAAACCTAGCTCACACAAATATATTAAAAACAGTAGTTTCAGTTCCGTCGTGTGGGGAGCTGGATACATGTTCATCATGGGTAGAAGTCCAAAATTCTTACTTAGTTATTTCAGAAAATTTGATTTTTGATCCGTTGATAAGGTGACCAATTCCTCTTCTTGGTACAAAAATTCGCAAGTCGATGGATCAATCGTAGCAAATGGATTTCGTATCCAGCCATAATTTTCGATATATAAGGATTGTTATGTAATGATTAGATCCTTGATCGGTTTTCATAATTTCGCTAAGGATTTTTTTACTATTTTATTTTACAAATTTTTGTGCTTTTATCATTTTGTTTATGGTGCACTTGCAACAAGCGCGCAGTGCCCCGGTTAACTCTTACTGTGGCAACTGATGAAATGATACTTTATTTTTATTTTTTATGATAGGATTTTTTCTTAGTCCCTTTAAACTGACATTGCAGAATAATTGTATAAATTTAGTAATATCCTGTTGGATAAGTGTGTGTACAAATAACTATATACTTCCCATATGTATTTTTGACAATGTCTGTGTTTTTAAACAAATAAAAAGATCTGTTTATTCACAGAAATCGGCAGTGTCACATAAAAATGTCATCCGATATTTTGCATTCTACTTTCAAGAAAAAACTTATAAACAGATAAAATAAACTACCGACTTACCTTTATTCGAAAATAATGCAGACCGCTACTATTTCACCTCTCCCTATTGTTTTAATAACCAAATTACTCGAGTTGATGTCAAATTATAACTCGTCAGTATTCAAACTGACAGTCACGGGCTATGCGACATCACTATGTTTTGGTGAGCGAAAAAGATAGCTATACATTCTTTTGATCGTTCTTTTTCTAGTTTGTGTAAATAATTATCGTAGATTTTGTAGTTTTCACTTAAAGCTGACACAGACGCTTTAATGGTTAAGAACCACTAGTATAGATTATTGCAACATTGGTATACATGACTGCCAATCGGAAATTCTCCAGTCAATCGAAGGTGTTTCTGTAATTTTTTGATTTGTCAATATCTCTTTCAAAAGTCAGTTAATTTCTATAAAGCTGAATGTATTTCATATTATTAATATTTAAAGCATTAACTTTGTGATCAAACATTTTACTAAATGTTATTCAATATTTGTACATAACCACTTACCGACTTTTCCATGTCTACTGGTTTCGAGAAGTACCCGTCTCTTTGTTAGGAAACCAATTAAACCCACTATACACCTTCACCACGGTTGTAGCGCAAACATATAAAACCAACACGACAATGCCCTGACGATGAGACGGGTACGTTTGGAAACCGGTAGACATATAAAAGTTGGTATGTGGTTAAATACAAATATTCACTAACACTTAGTAGAATGTATTTCAATTCCAAATCTAGAATATACATTAGTAGCATAAATATTTTTTAAAAAAAAATACAAACTATTTTTGCATTTTTTTCCTTAATCCATCACATTGGGTAATAACAATAAATTGTGGTAATAATAATTATGTTTGAAAAATAAATTTTTTGTCAAATAGAAGATAACTATCGCCCTTATCATCTTTAAATTAAAATTTATATGAATTAAATCATTTTTAAAAAATGTTTATCGTAATGGAAGACACCTCTTATTCTTCATTGAAGGTTAAAAATATATAAATCTTTGTTTTTTTCTCTTTTGTACTGCAGCAAATATTTTTATGTATTTAAATGCTATATTATACATGATCAATTGGTTTCTTTTTATTACATAAGAAATAGTTATCAAATTCTCTAGAAACTATCGTATATTTTGCATAATGTATTATGTACTTTAATTAAAATTAAGGCTTTAAAAAACAGTTTTTCTCTTTATTTTTACTACCCCATTTATTTATCACCCCACTCTAAAATATGATCAAACAGATATAATTTTTGGGAACGGTATAAAGAAATCTAAAGTAAGCCTTGTATGCCTATACTTCCACACTGCCTTCTCAGAGGGATTGTCCATCTCTTAAGAGTTACATTTATTTGTGTTTTGGAGGTGCCTACACTAATTTTTCAAAAGTACTTTATAGGTTTGTATCTTACCTACCTGCTTTAAGGCTGTAGTTTCATAAAAAGTAATGAAACCGTACAATTGAACCATTTTTAAGGGCAGTTTTTTTTTCAAAATTGCGCAATTGAAAAATTAAGTAAAACATTGCATTAGACAATAACATCATTTTTAAAAATTATTTCTGTCAAAAAATATGCTTAATTACTTTTCCACCGACAGATTACGCCTCTTAAAATTTGGACCAAATTTTGGTACGTTTATTCTCATTTAAAGTCTTTGTATCAAAGAAAATTTATTTAAAGATAATAAATTGAAGAAAACAACTGTCGCAGCACAATCTTAAATTTTTATTTTTGAAAAGAAATACATGCATTTTAAATTATATATATTTTGTGGTATTTTTCTTTAATTCCATATAAAATTATGTCTTCCATAATAGTTTTAAAAAAAAACACAATAACATAATTTTGAAGTTTTTTGTGAAGAATGTTTTGGTAGTAAGTTTTTAATTTCTAAGGCAGGTTTTTAGCAAAATATTAATACTCATTTTGGCAGTTGAATCGCTTTAAATTCGCTATAAATATGCTGTAGAAATGAAATATTTGAACAATTATTAAAGGCATAAAATACCACAAAATTTATGTAATTTAAAATGACTGTATTTCTTTTCAAAAACAAAAATTTAGGATTTTGCTGCGACAGTTCTTTTGTTTAATTCTTTATCTATAATATTTTTTTTTTAGTATAATACTAAAGCTTGACTTCAAGGAAAAGAAGCTGCGCAGGCGCATGTCTCTTTTCACGCGCTGGAAGGGCGTGGCTTATTCAGTAGTTTGCTAGTATTCGCAGCCATACCACGACGCTTAAAGCCTGCATTACACAATATTTTTTGTTGTCAAATGAATAAACCGACCACCTCTCATTCCAGTCATTCTGGAAGGCCATTACGTGGACAAGCGAGGGAAATAGTTTATAATATAACTAAACATTTAAAGTCTCTTGAAGTTAAATGTAAATTGGATTATAATGTTGTTCAATCTGCAAGCGAGGCAACCGGCGTATCTGCAAGCAGTATCCAAAGAATATTACGTGAAGGAAAACTGGGATAGGACGTGCATAATTTTTAACTCCAAAAGCGAAGCGAGTTCCACATAAGAAGATTATTGAGGACGATTTTTGTAAGGGAGCAATGAAAAAGACAATGACAGTGAAAAAATTGGCGGCCCTTAAAGAGCTCGATATTTTAGATAGCGGCAAAGAGTATTTAAGGAAACTACTTATAAAACTCAGTTTTCGTTGGAAAAAGTGTCAGTCAAGACGCAAATTACTAATAAAAAGATTGGAGAAAAGTTTCTAGAGAGATCAGTTTTTGGGATCTTTATTAAAATATAGAAGACTATTATACCATTGTATTATATTATATTATACCATTATATACATAGATGAAACGTACATCAATGCTGGCCATTCCATATCATTGTGTTGGCAATCGAACACCGAAACGGGAGTACTGCAACCAATTGGAAAAAGTTCCGGATTGATTATTGTGAACGCAGGGGGAGAATTCAGATTTGTACTAAGAGCTCTGTTAATATTAAAATTGAAACAAAAAAGTGGCAATTATCACGACAAAATGAATTTTTCTAATTTTAGCAAGTGGATAAATGAGAAATTGTTACCACACATACCACCAAGAAGTGTCATTATAGTGGATAATGCCAGCTACCACTCCATACAAATCAATAAGAAACCATCAACCTTAAATTTTAAACAACAAATCAGGGATGGCTTACCATAAATAATATACCGTTTGAAGAAAACATTAAAAAAAACTTATTTGCTCTTGTAAAAGCTCCACTTGTAGAAAAACAATATAAAATAGATAACATTTTAAAATCACACAGTCATGATGTTTTACGACTTCCACCTTACCACGCATATTTAAATCCCATAGAGCTGGTTTGGGGGATCTTAAAAGGTTGGCTGGCCGAAGAATCGATCTACGCAGATCTCCTGCTGAAAAACAAAAAGTTTTTAAGAATTCCACCCTAGAGAAATGGAAAAAATGTTGCAGTCGCGTGGAAACTTTTGAAGACGCTTATAAAAGTAGCGATCTGAGAATGGACTCATCTATAGATAATTTAATTACAAACATTGCCCCCGGGTCAGATGACAGTAGTGAAAATTTAATCAATGATTAGGATATGCTATCCGAGTATTAACTATTTATTTTTTTCTTATAATCAGTGCTTATTCTCTTGTTCTGACATAGCGCATATATTATAACTAACTAACTAACTAACCATCACGCCATTTCCCCAGAGGGGTAGGCAGAGAGGATAGAACGCCACACCACTCTGTCCTGGCACACTTCCTTTGCTTCCTTCACATTCATACATCTTCTCATGCACGCACGTCGATTATTCCGACTTTTCACATCCTAATTTAATGTTATTTTTTGTCCCATCCTAAATATTTTTCTTTATCTTTTTTTTATTTATGTGTCAACACTTTGAGTGTTTTCCAATTATTGATCCCTTTCCCTTTGTTTCCACTTGAATTTCATTAATTTGTTTTTTACACTTTTTGAGTATCTATTTGTAAATTGTTAGTAATCTTCTCTGTATGTATATTTTATTTTAATTTTTTTCCGTACATACAAAAGGCATACAGTGCCGTTCATTTGAAATAATAAGATAAGGACTGGATTCAACTCCCTGGGGAGCTGTTAATATTAACATATTAACAACAGAGAGTAAGAACATTTTGATGATGTTCAAATGTGGGCAGAATGGTGAATGTTACACAGTGTGTAAAGTGGCCACTTACACCAGACAATGACAGGTCATAAGCCCTGTAGATGCCTAGACTTCTATAAAATGTTCTTCATCTCGGTTGTAATGTGTTAATATTAACAGCTCCCCAGGGAGTTGATTCTAGTCCTTGTCTACAAAAATTTGAACAAACCCAAAATACTGTTGATAAATCCACCTGGTCCATGAAGAAGAGTAAAATATTTTATTTTTTTTAAAAACAGGTGTTGCCTAGTATATAGGTGAAATAATTCAATTAGATAAATCCCACCCACTAAATAAAGGTTTCAGCTCTTTAACTTCGGGAACATCAACAGATAAAATAATTGAAGGAACACAGATGTTCAAATGTAGGCAGAATGGTGAATGTTACACAGTGCGTAAAGTGGCCAGGTTAACCATCCAATGACAGGTCATAAGCCCTATAGATGCCTAGACTTAAACAGAACAATCGCAGTTAGCATCTAGATTTGCACATTCACTTTTCAAAAAGGTTCTTCATCTTTGTTGAAAATATTTGTCAGGTATATAAATTAGGTTTATCAGAATAAAAGATAATATTTCATTTTAAACAGTTTTATTTTTATATATCTTTTTGTTAATATCTTTTTGAGTGGATACTGGATATCCACATTTTAAATACATATATATTTTTTTAATATTTGGTTTTTTAATATATTTTTGTTTTTTTTTTTCACATTTTTTATATAATTTGCATGTACAAATTTACAACCAAGTAGATAGCTTACACATAATGAGAAAAGTATAAAATGTCAAGATGCGCAGCAAACTGTCGATAGTTGGACGAGTACCTCGTATCGAACAACCCACCCGCAACACTACACATTACATTTATTTGTACATTGTTTAATCATATATCTATAATCATATCTTGGACATCTACTATCACACAGAGCCATTTAATATACATATTTCTACTTTTACATAAAACACTTATTTGTTGACTAAAGCTATTATTTGACTGTGAGGTCTCACATGACTTCCCGCGTATTAAGAATTTATAAGTATTTTCAGTGACAGATTTTGGTTACTCATTAAAATATTACATGTGTAAAAATAAATGTTGAGAGGCTAAAAGATTTGACTCTTTAGTTTCATAAAAATAAAAATAATGCATGGGAACCTAATTATTAGGTTGAAAGTTACAATTTAATCAGAACATCCGGAGATATTACATTACGTGTTACCGGATCCTACAATACAATGTGGAAATAACTATTCAATTCAATGAGTAACGTAGCAGAAACGTAACACTTAACTCAAAATATTTTATATACACATTTGCAATTCAAAATTTGAGATCATTAGAATTGGTCACCCACTGTTCCTCCAAGTCCGACTTGATTACATACATCCACATCCACGCAAGCACTTCTAATACTGGTACTCAAATACTAACCATTATTGTATAACGATATGCCATACTCGGGAATATTATTAAAGCACTCTTAACTGAAATATTACAATCTGTCATACAAAACTCTAATCCACACGACGTTTACTTTATATCACATTTTATATCAACTCAAACATGCCGTACCGAGAAATGGCTCTATTATAAGGTAAAAACACAACGATTACTTGATCTTCTCACATTATCATCTAAGTTTGTTACTCGGCCAGCTGCATTATAACCTCTGGAGAATATCCAGTCCTAATAACACCATTCTATATATAATATATATAAATATATGTATATATTCGCAATAGTAAAATAGAATATTCACTCGAGAAGAAACCTAAAGTATGACACGGGAATTTCTGAAGTGCTAGAGATACATCAAACGAGGGAAGCATGTATCTTCTGTGAGTGCTAATAATCCCTGTACATTCTACTGTCGCAATACTACCGAGAGTAATTAATTAGCCCAACATTCTAACAGACAAAGGGGTTTAATTTAGAAGCGAGTAGTTTAACGAAGAAGACTTTCAATGTGCTAACATAGATACATCGCTCTCTAACAATATATACACTGATCACTAGTTAGAATTACAGGCGTACATCATCTGTTGAAAGTGCTATGTATTGTGCAGATGTTGGTATAAACCAAGTCCTCTCAGAGATTAATCTTAAATTCCTAATAATTATATCACACTGAGCTTTCTTTATAATATATTTACTTTCTACACATACACATAGATATTATATAAAATATGATATACTTAATACATAATTAAAATAAGATAATAATGATCCATGTTATTTTTTTCGATGGGCTTATTAAATCATATATTTTTACTCACGTAAGCAAAGTCGACATTGTGAGAAGGTGAAGAATTTAGAGAATCCGGTTCATTTAGCATTATGAATAAACTTCATAATAAAATGGCACTCTGTCGAGGAATAATACTGATTATTGGAAATAGTGAAATTAATATACGGAGAATGAATGAACAATGAAATAAATAGAGTCGACTGTACTCAGTGATGCCACAATTGATGTAATAATTTTATCAGATGACTGGTGAATCCTATGTTAAGAAAATTAAACAAATATTGGAAAACCAAAATGTTAACAAAGACGTTTTATCCATAATCACAGTGATTTTGTAGTTTAAATATTTAAACCACGAAGTAAATAAAATTACGAGTTAAATTAATAAAAGTGAAAATGGAAAATGAATCGCAATAAATGGCAATGCGAGAAACCCACATCTACCATCTTAACATTCCAGAGATGATATGGAACCTCGCGTAAGATCATCAGATGATACAACAGCCAGTATTGAGACAATAAAGAGTATTTACACTCTAAACTTTCACCTCCACCTTTCAGGAGATCGGTAAATAGATTGCGCACGCGGCTGATGCCAGGAAATCCAGTTCAGGTGGCGACGCATACTTCCAGTTACAGGAGTCCACACGGCCCACTGATGACTCAATCTTGCTGGTACGATCTGTACAGCTTCTTCTTGGTGAGAGTGAATTGGGGGCTGATCACCATCGTTCCACTTCCTGCCAAGTTTCTGGAAAAGGAATATTAATTAGAGATTGTTCATAATTATTGCCGGGTAAATGGAGACATTTTAGCCAGTAACAAAAAGTATAATTACTTGAGGAAATGTGGCAGGATATGCGTCCAAGCGGGCGCCGTGTGTTGCAGAGTCAGGTGGAGTTCGAAGGTGGACACGGTGGAGTGATCCAGCTTCAGCGTGGCCAGCGGAGTCGGCTCAGGAAGGCGTTCGTCCCTGAGGCTCAGGAACAGCGTAGCCCCTCGTGCCCCGCACGGCTCCCGTTCCGACAGCGCCAGGCAAGCGCGTGCCACAGAAGGCAGAAGGGTAGCGGGAACTACAACTTCACCCACCGCTAGTCTTCCTTTCGCAGCGCGAAGCTCCTCTTCTAAACGCCGCCGCAAGGCATCTCCACTTCCCCACACGCCTTCCGGTACTGGAAAGTTAAAGTTCGTTAGAAAAAGTCTCTTATACGAATTGATAAATGTATTCACGAAGTTAATTGTGAAAAGTGAAGTCGATAGCGGAAGAAAGTCTGGGTGGCGGGTAGGAGCGGGGAGTGGTACCCCGCGCAGGTACACCGGCACACAAAGGACGCGGCACAGCTGAGCGTTACCTAACGCCGCACGTCGCGCGCCGCCGCGACGCGACGCGACGCGAGCTGTCAGATCCGCCGCTGGGACCGGGACTAGTACATGATAGTACATGTTACAAAACAAAGGACTTCAATCGGGAAGGCTAACTTTGTTAGCTTCCCGGAACACATCAGTAGTTACTGCACTTCTTATTAATCCTTTTATCCGATCGAACGGAAAGAAAGAAATATTCACAATGGTTGATAACAATGCAAAATAATTATCCATGTAGGTAATTTGTTTATTTGCATTTAAAATTGACCGAATTGTTTATCAGAAGTTTTAAAATGACAAATGCATTTGTGCAAAAACAATATTTCATTAATAATTTATGATAATATAATATGACAACAAAGTGGGTAATGTATTCGCAAAGTCGTAAAGTGAATCAAAGTATGAATAAAACATCGCTTACCTTTATCATAGCCAAATCCGATATTATATTGATTCGCCGGTAACACCTCCATTTCTTGATTGTTTAGTTTCTTTTTTAAAAAAACTTTGATATTTATTATTCCACTTGGAACCTAATTTTAAAGTTGAAAATATCACAAAAATTTATTTGCACTCAATTCGCAACTAAGTCGCGTTGATAATGTTCCCGAAGTAATAGTTGCTCGATAATAATATTTCTTGCGAAGAAAGCCTCTTTTTAATTCATCGAAACACAGATACTCGGCAATTCTTTGTTTAAGAGTAAGCCGGTTTCCGTTGATACGCGCTACCAAGCGTTCTCTGCTTCGGGAACTGACGCAATTTTAGTTCGAGATTCGATTAAATAGCGCCCCACTCCTGACGTTTTGGCTACGTGCGCCGGCTTTCGAATGGTCTCGAAATCGCTATCACCTAGCGGAAATACGGTTAGTTAAAATGAGGGTACATTGTAAAAAAGAATCCGACGTTTACACGAAGCGCTGAGTGTAGCCCGATTGAGTTTGATCTTTTTAAATAACCTGGCGCGACTGTAACGTTGGTTATTCTGATGCCGCCCGTCCACGGGGGCTACCGACTACCGACGCTGTAGCTGTTGCGGAGGGACGCGATGTTGCCGCTAGTACGGACTCGTTTTTCTTTGTTCCCAACTACTGGGAGTTGAGCGCTGTTGCAAAATTATAGTTTAACCCTACCGAAGTATAAAGATAGATTATTTTTATTAATTAACTATTTCAATTTTATACATTTTTAAAGGCATTTCGATATACAGGTAGGATAATAATTTTAAAAAATAAAACACGAATTAAGTAAATAAACAGAGTTTTAAAGTAATAATAATTCAAACAATTCGCTAAAACATAATCATCTTAATATATTTTTTTTAAACTTAGTTTTCAAATAAAGATAGTTTTGTTTCGGCAAAATGTACCCATGTATATTTCTCCTTGATTTGATTTTCAAACGTGCATATTTCAAAAAGTGTTATAATATGGGTTATAATATAGGTAATCATAAATTAAGTACATACTCACCTACCTGCTTAACTACCTAACTTGTGAGATGTAAGTGATGAAGGGATCCTTATAAAGAAAGGTTTTTACATTTACTAACTTTATAAAAAAACAAGGCACACGCATTTATTCGCACGTACGCCGGACAGCAAAGGATAAAAAAGATTTGATTATTTATGTACTGTAACTGATTTTCTTTGTTCGTGTTTATATGGTCACGTCTATTTTTTTTAAAACTTTGTTTATGTGTGAGTAGCAAAAAGTTTTAACGTAAATCATTCAAATGTGCGTGCTTACACAAGCAAAATTTGTAAGTTTACTTCGTTTACCGACGGCACTAACGCATAAGCTCATTAAACATTCGAATACACTGTATCTACTTTTATTATTGTTCACTCTTATTTTTCATGGGTAAACATATTTTATTAAATGTTTTTTTAATAAAACATTTAAACTTTTACTCCATCATACTTTTTTTTTTCATTTACTCAACAAATAGTGCATAGAGCTCTGCTATTATCATAATTGGTACACCAATCGGAGCGCATGTTGATCATTTTCGTTACTTAAAAGTAAGACGACCTGTCTTACGCTTTAGGTGCCAGCCAAGAGACTAATATTTAAATGTAAAAACACCGTTTTAAATCAGTATTTCATGTCAACCATACCTGGAATCGAACCAGAGACCCCTTGCATGGTAGGCAAATGCGCTGACCACTAGACTACAAGGGAGACTTTTACCTTAGTTTTTATAAAAAATAACCACAACCAATTCTTTTGACTTATAACTAACATTTTATACCCGGTTAAAAATTAATTTCATAAAAAATAGATAAATACAAAAACCGGATAACATAACACAAACACTGTTTAATTATTTTAAGTTACTTATAACTTAAAATTTAAATGAAGTTATTAAAAGCGGTTTTTTTTCGATTAAGAAAAAAATATAATCGTATTACGTCTAATTTAATAATTGAGAAAGGTTCATAAAAAAATAATCCTATTGCAGTTTTGTGAGCAATGCTTTATTTTTATGTCATTGTTATTTTTGTTATGTTTCTTACTTTGTAAATGTTTTTGCACTATGTCGTTTTAGTTATTTACTCGTCCCGAATCAACAATATTAACACAGGATTTTGGTCCCATGGAGCTGGGACTTATGTTTAAAAAAAAGTCAAATGAAGTACTGTAAATATATTTTAAAAATATAAAATGAGACATTTTGTTGTAAATAATGCATTGCACTGTATTGATAGTGGCAACAATATATTGTTTTAAAAATATTTTTGACGTTTGTTACTCAAATTGAAATGGTAAAATCATCGGTGGGGTAAAAGTTACCCTACACACTGCGCCTCGGTTAACAAAGGACCAGAAGAGGTAGGTACTCACCCATTTTATTTTATGTGTATTAGCGTTTATTATGAAATGATGCGTGATTGTGTGCGGAAGAGAAATTACACTGTTTTGTATATGTGTTGTATTAGTATGTTTTTCATATACAGTATACATACACGCATAATACTATGTATAATAATATACACTACAGATCACAGAAATACATGGTATACTAACTTGTTTATATACTCTTGTTGAAAAGTGTTAAAAGTATGAAGGTACCTAGCTATTTACGAAAAATTAGATTTAAATAAAAAAAGTTTTTTATTAATCATCATCATCATCACCAACCCCTTATCCGCACTTTATGGTGCACAGGGCACTGCTCTGGTAGAATCGATGCAGCGTATCTCGCTCACCCGTTACAGGTAGGTAAGTCTAGTATTAGTCTTACACAAATTTATTTACTTTATTTAAATATACAATACTGCCATTACAATGTCCAGATAAATACGATTAGGTATTTACAAAAAAATGCTTTTAAAAAAAGTTGCACAATAGATTATTAAGTTAAGATTAAAGTTGCACAATAGATTATTAAGTTAAGATTAAAGTTGCACAATAGATTATTAAGTTAAGATTAAAGTTGTACAATAGATTATTAAGTTAAGATTAAAGTTGCACAATAGATTATTAAGTTAAGATTAAAGTTGTACAATAGATTATTAAGTTAAGATTAAAGTTCATAAAACAATAGTAACAAAGTCGAACAAGTCATTAATACTTCTTCTTCGTTTTTCATGGCCTTTTCACCTCTTAACTCGGGTGTTCTGGCCAGTGTCGAGCTTTTAAGTCACTAATACGCATTATGATACATATGAAGAGAGTAAGAGACTAGCTCTCGGTAGGCTGTTCAACAGATTAATCATCCTCCCCACATGCATAATCAACGTTGCCAACGACAGTTTCCAGTCCAGGGACAGTTAAACATTGCGGTGTAAAACCACCTTATAAACAAATATTTCACGTCGATCCTCCCAGGAATCGAACCCAGGGCCTCGAGCATGGTACGCGAATGCATCAACCACTATCCAACGAGGTGGATTTATCTCCACTCGATTTCCTTTTTAAGGATTTTCACCGGAGAACAGCCCTTTTTAAAATTGCGCAAATATTAAAATTATCATCTGAAATGATGCTATTTTATTATGATACTTATATTTGACATTAATCTTTATAGTCGATTACCTAAGAAAATATTATATACATTTACATGTTTATGCATGTATTTTTTTATATTTTTACATTTATACGTAAACAACACTATACATGTCGGTAGATATCAAAATGGTAAAATATATATTTGGTCAAAAATGATTTTTGAATGCAAAACTATGAAAATATTAAGAAGACACGGGTTGTTTGTATTTAAAGTGGAATGATCCAACGTTTTACTATAGTAATTCAAGTTTGAAATTTCATTTTATATCAAAATCGGCAACATGCATTTCATGTTTTATTTTAAAACCAGCAACATCCGATGTGGCTAATCACAGTGGTGCATTTTTTCAATATGGCCGCTAGTTTGCATTTGACAGTGAACGTGTGATAATTAGTGGCTTTTGTTTTTATTTTTGTATTAAGTTAAATTTTATTTTATTTTTAAGATGTATTATAAATGATGACAACCTTGCAATAGACAATAAATGACCGAATGAATCAAAATTGCTTGTATTTAAATATAAATGTCTTCTTTAATGCACTGCATTATATCAAACTCGGTTTAATAAAAAACCTACTTACATCAATAAAGATTTCAGCTGTTTAAATTCAACAAAGTTAACGGATGGAATAGTTGAGGAAACGTGGATGTTAAAACATAGGCAGAATGGTAATTGTTACATAGTATGTAAAGTGGCCACTTAAACCAGCCAATGACAACTCATAAGCCCTGTAAATGCCTAGACTTCCACGTGCCCTTCTCAAAAATGTTTTCTATCTGTTGTAACAAATTGAGATAACAGTGAATGTCTGTGTGTTATGCTCAGAGTAATAAAACGCCACCGGCTTGTAGAGTCGCCCATACGGATAAAAACCTATAATTATCAATTACGAAGTTAGCTACAGTTTACAGCGATATCTACAACATGCCGTAGGTATTCAGGTCGAAAATCGCACACGTTTAGTTTTAAAACCAAAAACCATTAAAAACTAAACATTTGGAAAGCTATTGTTCTACGCAATAGTGCGAAAGGGCATCTCTATAAGCGGGAGCAAATTATTACTCTGAGGTGTTATGTGATCACTTAAACCAGCCAATGACTGCCATATGACGATGCCTAGATTTCCTTCTCAAAAGCGTTCTTCTTCTCTATTGAAATATATATGGCGTAAAACAGTTTTGTTCATCTCGAACCAAAAATGTGTACTCTGTTACCGGTTAAAATTAATTATGAAAAACACGAAAACATATCAAAGGTGGGAAAACGGTTGGAGGATTCACATTCAGTACGATATGTGTATGTTGCGTTGGCTGGACCTATTTCAACTGAATTTTACTCCAATTTTAGGTAGAGAAATTTAAAGTTAAATACTTGAAAATTTAATATGTTTTTCAGTTAAAATACATCTGCACAAATAAGACTTATCAATAAAACATTGTGAATACTGTGAATAATTATAAGAGCAGTTTTTTTTCTAAATTTGTTTTATACATCACACGAATTTCAGTGATTAGCATTTAGAAAAAATCAGAAATCTTAATGATTTGTCTAGCTGGGTAGAGTGGGTAATAAAATAAAAGGTCCATAAGATGTTCGAGATATTGTTTTTTTCATGCTGATGCCAGACAATTGAAATAGCAGTGCTAACAAAACAGGTTAGTAAGACAATTGGCACAAGACACGAAATAATTACTTATCACGCTTTTCAAGAAAACATCTAAATACTATATACGGTTTATAATATAAGTAAATCCATATAAAAAATATTTCTTATGCCAAAAAACATTAAAAAAAATCAATGTTTTTTTTAATTGGCTGCAACAGAGAGGCAAAACATTTTTGAGAAGGGAATATGGAAGTCTAGGTATTTACAGGGCTTATTACCTGTCATTGGCTGGTTTAAGTGGTCACTTTACACACAGTGTAACATTCACCATCCTGCCTATGTTCAAACGTCCACATTTCCCTAATGCTTCCATCTGTTGACTTTTGAGAAGTAAAAGAGCTAAAACCTTTATTATGTGGGTGAAGTTCATCCGTCTGAACCATTTCACCTACTAAGCAACGCTTGAAAAGAATTGTTCATTTTTCATGCTTCTTATATACCAGTTAATTTAACCAATAAATAATTTTAAGTATGTCCAAATGTTTGTAGACAGGCCGGATTTTCTCCCTCGGGAGTTATTCAGTTTAAATTTGTCGCCACAGAGAGGGAAAACATTTTTGAGGAGATAATTTAAATCTAAATAACTACCAATGGAGAAAATCCTGTCTACAAACATTTGGACATACTCAAAACATTGTTATCTAATTTTTCATTATTTTTTTTATTAAAAACACTTTGTACAAAGTACAAAGGTGATTTATTTCCGTCTCTAATTGGTTTCGTCATCATCATTCCCTTTCCGCACCTAATGGTCTATAGGGCACTGTATTGATACATCAATCGCAGCGTATCTTGATCAATTTCGTTACATGAAGGTAAGGCGATCAGTCTTACGGTTCAGGTACCAGTCCAGGGAGTATGAAATATTCTAGTGTGAAAACACCCCTTTAGATAAATTGTTAAATATTAATTATAATAAATGTATAAAATCAAAATATCCGTTTTGTGTCAAATAAAATTGGTTTTATTTTTTTGGCTCAAAGTTCATTAAATTAATAACTCTTATTAAATGACCCTTTACATATCTACTCTGTTGTGTCAATCAATGTTCCCGCGTGCACAATCAAATTTTAGAGAAATTAACAAATATATATATATTTTTAATATAATTATTTTACATTTGTGTTATGATTATTTTTTTTGCGATCTGGCAACATTACGCGGTGACCTCACGCATGCGCGCGGTGAAAGTGGGGCAAAGTGGGAGGATGTTTGGATACAGTCCAATGTATTCAACTATGATTCTACGCTCCTTCTGGTCTATTCTTAAATCTATGTTCGCAACCCTATCATACGACAAGTTCCTACAATTATTTAAAACTGTTTTCGATAATGGTACGCTTATAAATACAACATCATCATTTACTTATCCTTGCCCTATGCTGCACAGGACACTGCATTAGCACGAAGACTGTATTCGATTTTATTTGTTAGAATAGGGAAATATCACGTTTTTTCAAAACATTTTTTAAGTAATAAAGGTCTATGAAATACTGTCCAGTAAAAAAAATTTTTTTGCTTATTTATTTATTCATTCAAAATTACACTTGTTTAAATATTAATAAACTTATTAAGGCTTTTTAGGCTATGCCCGTGTCAAGCCATAATAATTCACAATAAAAATACATAGCAAAATTAATTGGATTAAATTAAAATGACATGTGATGCAATAAAATAACAATCCAGAAAAACAGGGTATAAGTAATAAATAATAAAATTCCAAAGAATACCATGTAAAAAGATAATCAGATATAAATATTAAAATATTAATTATACAAATTTAGATTCATACATAATCAAATATACAAAATAATAGTACCATTGAAATCAATAGAAAAATAATACATACGAGTATATTATATAAAAACTTAATTGAAATGATAATTGAGATATGGTTTCTAGAAACTCACTCTATACTATAGTAAGAAATAGGATTAATAAATAATATGCCAAAGGAGAGAGTACCAAATTAAATCTTTCAAAAATACATAATGGAAGAACATAAAAATATCCAATGAAAATGACAATATTTGCTAATTGCCAATATTGACATTCTTATTAGATATTTTTATGTTTTTTCATCAGAAGTAGCATAAAAAATACGTTTAAATTTGTAATTTTGAATTCCCGCAAAAACGGTGATTCCATTGGCCACGCCCCTAATACGTCACGATTCATGTTTATTTGTTCCAAGTTCCTGTCATTGAAATTTGTGTAGAACAATTTCACGAATCTTGACGTCACAACAACCGAGGCCAAACGCGTCGCGTTTTTCTACGAACGTATTTTTATTGAATTTCTTTGTATGATGTATGAAAACATTTCTCCACAATATCCACATTGATTAAAAAAAAAACAGCTAATTATTCTTAATCCATTTCATATTTTTTATCGGTATTCGTAGTATGTGATATTTCCCTCTTTTCGGGTTATGGTTTTTTTACACACAGAACTGAATTTTCCATTTCGCTTATACCCGGCCACGGAAGACAAAATTAGAATAATATGCTGATTACGATTTGTAATCTGGGATTATGAAATTTAAAATGAAGCGTTTATATAGTTAGTTTTTCTAGCAGTTAATTTACATACAAATGCTGTCCAAAGCGCCCGATTCCTTTGTTCTTTACCCCGTCCCCTTCACTCCTCTATACACCCTTATTACTTTTTGCCCTTGAGGGTAAATTGGGAGGGATGTAGGGACGAAATTATTACATCATTTCATATAATAATAAATTCGTTGGTATGCATATCATCTACTTAGGGTGTTTCTTTATTTGAATGAAGTATGTACCTAAACGGGCAGTTGAAGAGATTATAAAACACAGCTGTATCGTAAAAAAATTACAAATTTCTAAATTTTTTTATGAAAATGTATTGTAAAATTTTTACAAAATTATTTTTATTTAATATGCTTTCCAATTTTTTTGCGTTTCTATAAGTAGATTGCTTAAGATAGCTTGTAAATTCGTTTGCTGAATACGGCTTCTGCACATAATATGGACATATTTCTCTGTACATATCGGCAGTTTAGCAGCTATCCGCTTTCTGTTCATTGACTTGTCCCCTATTTATTTGCGAAAACATAAATAGGGTGTACCGGGTAGGTACTTTTGGTAGGCCAAAGATCGGAAATGCGAGGATTAACTAGAAATGTTTAAACCAACTAATGAGAGGTCATAAATGCATAGGCCGCCAAAGAAGAGAATATCGTGGGTATACTTGCAAAAAACGTTAACTCGAAAATATGCGGATTTGACTTAATGTACGCTATAGGAACGTTAGCTTTTCAACTATAAAGGAATTACAAAAATATAAATACGAAAGACCGTAGAACTACTAATAAAATAACTAATACTATAACAACATAAGTCTAGTTTTTATTTTTTACGAGAGACAATGGTGATACAATAACTCATTATTTGAATGGACAACAATCCAATATCTCTCGATGCGCTAATAATTTATATATGAATAAGAATGTGAAAGCCGAAACAAACTAAAAGTAACAGGTCACGCGGTCGAGTCACGAGCCATAAAGTGCACCCGAGTACAGTCGATCGTAATCCGACACATCCTTGTCGAATCGAAGTTTCGGCCGACTTTTGGCCGAAACAGAAACTTCGGTAGAAACAAACCACTGTCGCGGGCTATTTAACACATTCACATCATTGAGTTCATGATACCCCAACATCTACGCAAATACGAAATATACAGGGTGCTCTTTAAACCCTGTCACATCCGAAACCACGATGATCAGTATGGGCAAGAAGACATATTAGCATATTTAAAAAAAATTTAGAACAAAGATTTTTTTAAAAATAAAATATTAAAAAAAACAAATGGTAGCTTACTTGTGCAGGGCATAAGTGAGGGGAGCGCGGCGCAGTATCAGACTCCCCCTTCTCACTCCTCGTTTTACCCCTGCAGAAGTAAACAACCATTTGCTTTTATTGATTTTTTTTTTTTTGAATTTTATTTGTTCTAAAAAAATAATTTAATTTGCCAATATGTCGTCTTGCTCATACTGATCATCGTGGTTTCGGATGTGACAGGGTTTAATGAACACCCTGTATATGACACAGATAATATATTTATCAAAATACAATGTGTACATAAATAGAAATTATAAATACACAATAAGCCCGCCAGTGTACAAACATGCATGTACAAGAAGTTAAATAAAAAAGTTAAATTAAAAAATATCACCAAAATAACTTTAATTTATTAATATTAAATTATGTGCATAATTATACTGCGATCACTAGACGGAATTAGAAATAACATTAAATAAAAGTACTAAAAAAATTCCCGTTCATTTAAATCATTTTGCTTATGAGTAAATCATATTCATGTAGATAGTGGTTTCGGTTTACAATATCTATTGCTGACTATTAATTGTTGTTCTGGCGATTCAAAACTTTTTTAGCTGCAATGTTTTTTTTATCAGTAAAAATACCTTTCTTTTGACAATAAGTCTGGTGTTTATTCACCTGTCAGTGAATGGTACGGATTCAACTACTCACTTATGAAAATGAGGAAAATATGATTCATTAGCAAGTTGGTAGATATATCATATTAGATGTATGAGACATTGTTTCAAATCAAGTTTTGAAACAGTTGTGAAAATGTTACCAGTACATAATGGCTGACATGCGGTTTGTTCTGGAACAGAGGTCGTATTTGATACATTTCAGTAAATAAATAAATGCCATTTAACTGACTCCAATTTTTTCTGCGAATTTTTCGTATCGTGTCCTCGCATACTTTTAGCAGTTGCAAATGTACAAACAAAATCCAAAATATAGTGTTCTCTGGAAATGGTGGTGGATGATCAACGTTTTTTCATCAATAACATGGTGTAATGTGGTAAGATGTAAGATTGACGCATTAGAAGAGAAATAGAGAATATTTTTGATCAATAATGTGGTGTACTGTGGTAAGATGTAAGATTAACGCATTATAAGAGAGATAGCGAACATTTTTCATAAGGGAATATTTATTTATGCTTTATTAAGTTAGTTCATAACATCTTAAGAACTAATATAAAATTTTAATAACATTACAATTTTTTTATCAAAATTTCTCAATAACATCTTTTTTTAAAAATAATTTTAATATTTCGATCTTTTCTGTCTCCTATATTTCTTCAGGTAACTCATTGTACAGCTTCAATCCCTCGTATGAGTTTTGAGATTCAGTTTTTCTTCTCATTGGTAATCTTATCTTTTTTTATCCCTCGTTTCATATGCATGACATTGTTGGTTAAATTTTATTATTGTTTTTATTTTATTCACCCCCTTAATTATTTTATGTATTAAATTTTCTACATTATATTTAATTCGCTGCTTTACTGTGAGCAAGCGAATTTCTTTGTGCACTATTTCTACATTAGAATAGATATTTCTTTTGAGAATGAATCCTCATCGCCTTATTTTGAAGAATTTGTATTTTTTTAAATTTATCTTTCATTACATAAAAAAGGAATAGAAGAACAGTAATTTATGTGTGGAAAAATGATTGTTTTATATAAAAAACACTACTCTTTATATATATTACATTTCGCAATCTTCCCATAAATGATTTTTTTTGTTACATATTGAAAATGTGTTTTGAAATTCAAATATCTATCCAAGTAAACCTCGAGATATTTTATTTCGTCCACAGAATTTATATTTAAATTATCAGTATTAATATTGTATCCCCGGGGTATATTTTTTCTCCCAATATTCATATATTTTGTTTTTGAAATATTTAATTTTAATTTATTAACTTTTAACCATTTTGATATATTTTCCAAATCGTAATTTATCTTATTTATCATTGTATCATAATTATCTTCTGATATGGAAGTCTAAGCATTTAAGTGACCACATTACACGCCGTGTAACATTCACCAATCCGCCATCTGATTTTTTTAAGACCTCTAGAAAGAAGCCGGGTATGGGAGGGGCTTTCAATGTTTTTTTTTAAAGTTAAAGAGCTAAAACATTCATTGTAGGTGAGTTTCATCTGACTTAATTATTTTATCAACTAGGCGACGCGCGACGCCCGAAAACATTTTGTTTTTCTTTATAATTTTTCTAGGACCAGTTGGTTAAATCAACAGTATTTTGATTATGGCCAAACGTTTGTAGACAATGAATACATTTCATCCCCAGGGGCGACCGGACTAACTTTCTAGGGGGTAATATCCAGTCCTGGGCCCCGTTTGCAATGAGATTATTTTCAGTTTTCTATAAATTGAAATCACATTTTCTGTACTAAAACGAGTTTATTTGTATGAAAATTAAAAATATCATCGTCAGTACCTTATCTGTAATCGAAAACGCTTTTGGATAAAGAAAAATGAAATGATTTTACTTTAGAGACATTGACAGTAATCGAAGATAACTCAGTCAACTTCCCAATATAAATTGAAAAAAAACTCAATTTACTTCCCATTATAAATTAAAAATTGAAGATAACTTCTGTAATAATTTAAGATAACTCAGTTAACTTCTCACTATAAATTGTAGCACAGGCCCTGGTCTAATACTTATTATTAACTTTTAAACGACTGTGGTAAATAATTAATTTGCACGCGGTGATGTAACATCGTGTTACCACAAGCAAAAGACATAATATTCTTAAGTTCAGACATTTGAAAAAACAACACAGAGATATAATGTTTAATAATTATTTTTCCATAATTTATAAAAATAAAAATATTATTAGCCCTCCAAAATAAATTTAAAATCGTAAATACGCCGCTCATCTTACATGCGTGCGTTCCGTCAATAACCAATTTAATATGTTCCACACAACACCGGCCACTGAACAGCGTCTCCGTCTTCCTTGTCATGAGTTATATCTTCGTGCTCTCTCTTTTACAGATTTATCGCTGTATTGGCGGACATTCATTCTTCACGTGGCAAGGATAAATATTTTTTGTATTACAATTCAGCATAATTATACAAATTTTACTTTCTAAATCTGGTGTGAAAATGTCCATTCGAACGTTACCAAAAATACAACATCTTTAATAAATTAAGACAGACAAATCAAGCCTTTTATCGTATGTAGACTTTTGTGACATCAGAGCCACGCAAGAGCTAAACGTAAATATTTATTTCACTGAGTCTTCACGGGTGTCTTCTTCCTGTGTCTCAGATAAATGTACAACACAAACCATAATATAATAAAAATCTGGACGGAACAAACCGAAAATATAGAAAATACACCATTATTGCTATTTTGGGCTATTTATTTTTCTTCGCGGTTTTTTGGAAAGCTATTTTTATAAAGCTGAAATAAATATACCTACATATATATTGCACCTAGAAACATACCCATTTTATTATAATCTGTTTGTTATGATGTTATTTATATCTGTATACAGGTACTTGTAATAATAAACACATTAATTAAATTATGACGTGACTCTGACAATGATAACCATATATCCATATTTATGAAGGTATTTAAAACGGAATGAAATGTGTAATTTATATTATCTTGTTTATTTGTATATTGATAAATAAATACTATAACTCGGTTACCGGCATTACAAACGTTATACATTATTATTTGATAATTATATTCTTTACTCGCATCTATATTCTCATATTATTGTAAAATTATCATAAAAACGGATTTTCATAATTAAATTAATTCGTTTAGTATTAGGTACATTGTACATTAGTACATTATACATGTACATATTGTATACATTGTACATATTGTACATATTGTACGTATAGTACATATTGTACATACCTACATACTTACCTTCTTCTTCGGTAGAGGTAAACAGAACAATTCAAGTAAATAAGAAAGATGCTTATCAGAATCTGGTATTTGAAACATCACGCCGCATTAGTGACCCGCCGAAGATTCGGTTCATCTTATGGCTCGTGGCTCGGTCGCGTGACCCGCGATTCCTTTATCTTCTACCTTTTTATAAATAAATATGTAAAAGATAATGTTCGTATGTGTGTCTTCGATATACTGAATAACTAATTGACCGAGCTACGTGCGGTTTTTTCCAAAATTATGAGCTTTGCTCTGAGTATTGTTATAGCTCTTAAAATCTTCAATATGATCAGTAGAAAAAAGGAGCAAAAATGTTTTTAAAATCGACCTACCAGGACTGCATTCGACGAGAATGCGTGTACTAAAAAAATGGGTGGATGTTATTTTTTAATATACAAAAAAAGTTTGTATTAGAATGTTTGAAATCAGCATTCGTGTTTTATGGATCCCAGTCATATTGTTTCCTTAAATTCCTTATAATTTCTAACCGTTTATTTATTTTGCTTGCTAAAATAATATTAACTGAAATTAAATACGTTTTTCCATAAAGTACACCCTGTTGGTAAATAAGAGCAGAGTTTGACATTTACAAAAATATTTACATGTTTGAATTAATTGTTTTAAGTTTTGAATTTTGGAATGTTTTAAGTTTTGGAAGATAAATAATAATAATACCATAAATATCAATCCACCCTATGTTATTTTATCGAACCGTGCGGACTTTTACCATGGTGTGAATTGAGCTAAAGGCAGATTTCACATCGACCCGGTCGTACAAACCCACACGACACGGTGAAATTAGGGTGGATGATTTTATATATTTTTTATTCATTAGCTTCTCTTAGGCAAATGTCCTGCAAACATAAATCGATTGGAGATTAGTCGACCTCATGGAGTAGTGATTAGTGCGTTTGCCTGTTACAAATAAAGTTTTAAAAAATATAAAAGAATACAAAAATAAACACTTTTTTACGTGATCTTGGTGGGATTTTTGTGTTGACTTATATTTCTTGTTTTGCACTGATATGCAATGTGATATTAAAAAAAAAAACACTCAAATGTTTTATTTTTAATATGTAGTACCTACATGTTAAACACACTTTAAGTAAGCAAAAATGCATTTAAAACATTTAATTATTATCCAACAAATAAAATACTTATGGAGTTTATGCACACCTATTACCTACTGCAGCCTTGAAAGAATATAAACATATTTTTATTAGTTGTTGTTTTTTATTTCCCTAATCATTATATTAAATTATATCATGCATGTAAAGTGACGCAATATAGAAGTGTAGTTTCGACGGCAAATGCCGGGTAAATGCCAAAATGGAGAAAACTGCATGCATCGCAGACCGTAAAAGTAAAAAGACCCTTTGGAATAAAAAAAATGGAGGCATCTGCACCTGTGCGTTTTACAACTGTCCGTCACCCCTCCCCCGTCCTCACAAACACTGATGCCGCGCAACGGCCCAGCCATCCGATGACATTTAATAACTGGGCTAACAAAATTCACTAGTTATATAGTTTTATCTGTAATGAGAAAGTTCTGTGCTACCGTAAAAAGGTTTTCTTGCACATACATAATTGCAGGTAAGGCGAAGTTCCTCGAAAACGTATGAAAAAAATAATAGAAATGTTTTTAATAAAAATCAACTACTTTGCAACGTCACAGGTTTAAAGTGGCTACGCGTTTTCAACAACCGATCAATTCAAACCGTTCAGTGTTTTTTATTTTCTTATTCGCCAAATCTATATCAAGAATGTATTGACAATTTTCTTGTCAGGCAAATACGGAAGGAGGTCCCAACAGAATGCCCGTACGAAGTTTCGCATAACCTAAGCTTCTTAATACCGAGAACGCGTACGATGTTTGCTCGGAGACACTTTTCATATATAGCTCCAAGAGTGTTCAATGTCTCGGATGAACATATTAAGTTCTCCAAAACAACGTCTTTATTTAAGATGAAGATCCATAGTTGGATTGTATCGAGGGGTAGAGACCACTGTATGAGATTGCTTCGGGAATAAATATATAACATCGCTGCTGTCTTCATTATTATCCATATGCGTATAGGTGTATATCATCACTGTCATATAACTTATTATAACTTTTCTAGATTCCATTTTTCGACATGTATAAATTTTTATTATGTTGCTGCTGCGACCGGCGACAGATTTCCGGTTTCTGACGTAGCCATGTTTTTAAAAACTTATAGCGTGTTTTGACATTTAGCGGGTACAAATGTTTTGTACGGGGCTCAACTGTTAAATGTCAGAAACACTCACCGACCTAAACTCGTAACGTCGCGGGCGCGGGCGGTGTTTCGGTGGAAGTTCGATACGCAAAAATATATTATTTTTTTGCCTTAGTTTATTAATCTATTAACGAATGAGAAAATAAAAGCACTGAGCGTCCTCATTACAGACAGCATTGAAAGATAACAGATAAAAAAGATTATGATTTATTTTTGGTTCGGAGCAGAACTGGCGCGGACCGGTTACGAGTTACGAGTCATGTTTGTACATTTTGAACAGTTTGTAGTTCATGCAGACAGTTCGGAGTTCGTAGATAACCCGGCGCGGCGTTGGGATCATTTCAGAACTAGCCAAGTCTTCAACACACAACACACCTACTTCGCAATCAATAGGTACTAATGTTGCAGGTGGTGTTAGGTCACAATTACAGTGCTGTAACTCCCACAAACGAATAACAAATGCAGGGCACACGGCTAAAACGGGTTCATTGCATTTTTTGATTTTCGAGATACCAATACGATTTTTTTTCTCGCGAACGAGTTCAATAGAATGGAATATTTAAATCTAACAAAGTGTGGCCGCCTGTCTCATAAAATCGTAAAAAGTAAATAAAGGGTCATGGCCGTCATGGGTGGCAAAAAACAGTCAACAACGTTTTTGTCAGCTCAAGAAAGGATTTTTTATTTATTTTAATGTAGATGTTTTTTTGTTTTTCTGTGATCGTAAGTAAAAATATATTTTACATTAATTGAAAACCTACATTGTCCCACAGATAAAGTTGTTATTCCCCTGTAAAATTCGTTGTTTGTTAATGCGCCTGTTTTTGCCGCGTACAATAACAAAGACGAGCGTTTTTCAGACGACTCGTGAGCTGAAATTTTATTTTAAAATGTGTTTTGTACCGAGAAAAGTATTTCATTATCACCATACAGGACCCAAAGCGTGCGACTTACATGAAATGTAATTATTTTTAACATATTACAACAGAGATGAAGAACATTTAAGAGAAGGTAATATAGAAGTCTGGGCATCTACAGGGCTTATGACCTGTCAATGGCTGGTTTAAGTGGCCACTTTACACACTGTGTAACATTCACCATTCTGCCTATATTTGAACATCTATATTCCTTGAATTCTTTCATCTATTGATGTTTGTAAAGTTAAAGAGCTAAACCTTTATTTATGAGGGTGAGATTTATCTAATTGAATTATTTCACCTACATACCAGGCAAATCCTCAAAATGTTATTTTTTCAAGTTCTATACTTCTTAGTGAACCAGGTGGATTTATCGACAATATTTTGGGTTTGAAAATTTAAAAAATAACATTTTCAGCCGTTGCCTAGTATGTAGGTGAAATAATTCAATCTCACCCGCATAAATAAAGGTTTCAGCTCTTTAACTTCACAAACGTCAATAGATGAGAGTATTGAAGGAATATTTGTTCAAATATGGGCAGAATGGTGAATGTTACACAGTGTGTAAAGTGGCCACTTAAACCAGCCATTAACAGGTCATAAGCCCTGTAGATGCCCAGACTTCTATATTATCTTCTCTTAAATGTTCTTCATCTATGTTGTAATATGTTAATATAAACAGCTTCCCAGGGAGTTGAATCCAGTCCTTGTCTACAAAAACTTTGACATACTCAAAACATTGTTGATAATTTTTTTTTTTTATTTAATTTTACAATACGTCCAATTAACAAAAAATATATAGGTAAGTACAAACATAGAAATAATTACAAAAATAAACAACTTTTTTTTTTGAAAGACATCTAGAAACCATAAAAGCATACTGCAATGAAAATATTTTCGCAAAAAAAATGAAAAAATATAAATATAATGTAACATTAATTAGTTAGGTATAAAAATATGCACAAAAACAATATATTTGAAAAACAGCAGGTATACAGGGTGTTCTTTAAACCCTGTCACATCCGAAACCACGATGATCACTATGAGCAAGAAGACATATTGGCACATTAAAATTTTTTTTTAGAACGAATAATTTTTTTTTAAAAATGGTCGCTAACGTCTGCAGGGTAGAAACGAGGAGGGGGGAGGAGGGAGTCTGACACACTGTTAACCTCGCGACCGTGCCCCCTCGCTTCTCCCCTGCAGAAGTAAGCAACCATTTGTTCTTTTTAATATTTTACTTCTGCAAATTTTCTTCGTTCTAAATTTTTTTTTTTAAATATGCCAATATGTCTACTTGCCCATACTGATCATCGTGGTTTTGGATGTGACAGGGTTTAAAGAACACCTGTATAAAGTAAATAATAAAAATAAAAAAGGAAATTGTAAATATTTCTCTCTTTTCTTTTTAAATGCAAAAAAATATGGAATTAACAAATTGATATTAAAGATAAATAATAAAAATTGAATTGCAGTACGTGTATAAGATAATAATAAAGGTACATGGTACTCATTAAAAATATTTCAAAAAATAATTTCAGAATGAGTATAATATACAATAATGTACATTAATGTAGAGAAAAAAATGCGTGAAAAAGAAAAGTTTTTTAATGGCTTTTAACAATGCATTTAAGATCGTTTCTAAATGAATAATTGTTGTGTTAAAAATGTCTATCACAAAAAAAATTTTTGGCTAAGGAATGCAAACACAGAATCGGAGAGTGTCGTGGTGTAAGGTAGAGGAATAAGAAATGTTTTGATAATATTTGTATTTTAGAAAAGTGTATTCTAGATAACAGTTCTGTTTGAAATAAAACCAGAATCCTGGACGATTGTTTTAGATTCGATGGCTATGTGTATCCTGGTAAAAAATCCTGGAAAAAAAAATCGAGTGAAGATAAGTTCGCCTCGTTGTTTAGAGATTGGGTCCTGGGTTCGATTCCTGAAATATTGGATTAAAGGTGGTATACTGCAATATTTCATTGCCCCTAGACTGGGTCTGAAGCGGAAGACCAATCACCTTACTTTTATGTAGCAAATGCGCTGTATAGGTGTGGCAATGCAGTACCCTATGCATCATCTGATGCGTACATTATCCAAAAACAAAACATGTAACCGGGTTGTAGTCCCGTGGCTAGTGTCGCGGACTCACGGATCGGAGGTCCGAGGTTCGCACCCCGCTCTACCAAAACTTTGATACCATTTTCTAATAGTGGGTCATTTACGATTCGTTGAAAATGGTCCCCGAAATTAAAATATTTGGGTATACGCATGCAAATATTGATTTTTAAAAAATATTTTTTTTGCATATGTTCAATTTTTAAGATAAAAAGACCAGAAGCCTAACACACATTTTTCCAACGAATACAATAAAAAAAAAACAATATAGATATATCTACAAACACACACACATCACACGGCAGTAAGACTAGATTTATAAATTTATTTAAAAATAATGATTTGAAAAATAAATTAAACATAATTATCTTTTCATTTGGATGTTATTGTGCGAAAATGATTAATATGTGACTTATTTGGGTCGGGTGGGTATTGGGTGTCGGGTACCCTTTAGCAATAAATATCAAGTGAAATAGGAGTGTCGACGGGGAATTATTATTAAAAAGATTAAAATGGTGAAGACCGGGGTTACATCAGTTTAACTCTTAATAAAACAGTCTATCTTCGGTATAGGTATATACTATATACATACATATATCTACCTTTGAGCCATCTAGCCTTCTATCGTTCACAATATCTCTTTTAGATACACACAGCCACATATAAATCTATAGACGATACACGTCTACCAGTATCTTCAGCGATATCAATTTTAACGATATAGCCGGTCTCGCTGGATATGTGTGGGAAATAAACGATAATATTATACAAACACATACTTTGAAATATCGGTAAGTAAACAAGTCCCCGGTTCTGAGTTCTGACTTCTGACAAGAATAATGAACATACACATACGTGCCAACTAACTACATCGATTTTATTTATTTATTTTAAACTTCTTCAACAAAATAAATGCACGTTATCGGGCTTATTGCTAAAAGTAATATCTTCCAATCAGCCAAAACCGAAATATTGATGACTTGTAAATTTTATTTCAATTTTAATTAAAAAAAAACAAATATATGTTATTGGTGCGATGGTTTTCACGGTCACTGTTATCAATATGTTTAATTTTTAAGTGATGCCGTGTGTGTTGGATTTGTTCCGACGTTTCGGCTACCATTGCAGGAGCCATCTCAGGGTAAACTGTGTAGGCTCCTGCAATGGTAGCCGAAAGGCCGGAACAAATCCAACATTTAAAAAAAAACGTATTTATTAATACATGCAATTTATAAATGTGTTTAATTTTTTTCTTATATTTAAAATGAATTCAAGTAAATTGCTATTCTTTAATTTTAATTGTATTATTTTACTTTATTTTCTTACTTTAAAAAAAATAATTCTTTTAACTATTTTTTATGTTTATTATTTTATACGTATACAGTATTATGTATGTACTATTTTTATTTGATTATTAATTAAAACTAATGTCTGAGCACCCGATGGCAAACTATTATTAAATAGTTTATCGGGACAAAATATATTTGAATACTTTGTTTTCTTTATAATGTATTAATATTGTAATAATAGGTGTATTTTATTGAATAAAGACTATGAAAAAAAATAAAAATTATGAAATGCACATGTTTACGTAATGTACACAATTTGATGAAAATCACACGAAATTTGTGAACCTATATTTATTATAATTTTTATATTTTATTGTGCCCGAAGAGTTAGCTCATTCCAGAGTCTATCAGTACTGGATTAAACTTTTTTTAGTTGGATTCAGAGTTATACGAATACTCGTTGGATCCGTTGATTTTTTTCTACCGTGATTGGCGAACCAATTTTAATTTGTAAACGAAGTTCAGTCGCTTGTTGTTATCCGAAATTATATTTTAAATAATGCTTTCTTAGACATAATAAAAATACGAACATTTATTGAACAGAAAAACTTCACTAAAATGCACAATACTTAATGAATTAACATTAATATTGCGTTATTTTCGTTTTGTTTCTGTCGAAATATTAAGGTATTATACATATTTTTTAAATTGCTTATTTTTTCAAAGTACAGTGCATTAAAAATTTTCTACAACATCAACAAATAAAATACACAGGACAAAAATACATCTACATACACATGACAAACTAGTGAAGAGACCGCAATTTAAAAAAAATGCCCACAAAGACTTCAACGTCTGAGTGAGGGCCATTTAATTTTTTTTATATACCTACCAGAATATTTTAAATTTGGGGCCAAATTTAGAAAAAGCTGTGGTTGTGAAAAAATGTGAACGTATCGTGTAAATTCAAAATTATAGTGGACTGATATTAATTAATTTATTTGTGGAAATTCTTAGGTAAAAAAATCTTGCTAGAGGAATTATAATGAAGACTAGTCGGCCTCATGCTGAGCTGGGTGGCGCGTTTGCCTGCCATTAAATAAATAAAACCCAAACGTTAATAATAATTATATTACAGTAAATGTCAGTGAAATTTTGTCCGCATCATGGTTAGTTAGCGCGTTTGCTTACTACTCAAGAGGTCTCGGATTTGATTCCCGACATGGTTGACGGGTTTTGGCTCTTACGGATCAAAGGTCCGCGGTTCGAATCCCATTCTACCCCAACTTGATTCCCATTTTCTAATAGTGAGTTATCTAAAACTCGTTAAAAATGGCCCTCAAAATGAAATATTTGGGTAAAACACAAGAACGCAAACATTTCTTTAAAAAAAATAAAAATATATTTATTGATATGGAAGGGCGTTTTCTCACCAGAATATTTCATAGGTCCTGAACTGGCACCTGAAGCATAACACTGATCATTTTATCTTAATGTAACCACCATTAGGCTAGAAAACTGAATGATGAAATATCAGTCCACCCTATGTTAAGTCATCGTGCCATGTGGATTTTCGCCATGGTGACATATGGGCCTTTGAAATAATTCGCAATGTTCTTTTTATTTTAAATAATAAATAAAAAAAAGTTATTTGTTTTAAACATTTTTTTATTAATTGTTTTTAAAGGAAATACTAAAGTGGTCAATCACTTTGAATTTGCAAGTTTTTTTTATTAATAAAAACAATGGTCACTATTTAACAGTTTAATAATGCTGTGATGTCTGCGGGGGCGATACCCCCCCGTTACCACACCATAATGATACAACTTGCATATATCTTGGTACGGGTTTACCTACATAGAGAGATGCAACAAAAAAATAATATTGGAAATATACAGAGAACATTGTAGTCTTAGGGATTATATATAAATATTTTTTAATGTAAGTACGCATTGTATTTATATATATTTTTAGTATGTAAATGTGATTTTTTTTCTTAATGCCCAATAAATCTTATAATTAATATATAATTAATCTAAGGGGATTTGCGATGTCAGACAATTTTAATGAATAGGTTTTTCTGTCACTCTCCCACAAATGCCTCCCCGATACTGGCCAAAAAAGATAACTGCTCGTCGGACTTATTTTGCCTTAATGAAATCGACAAATCGACGTTTCGCTGTCCCGTTTTCCGCACCTTAAAACTAAACCGATTTTTATGTTTTTTTTTAAAGGAAAGAATATATCAGAATAAAAATTTTTGTGTCAGTACCTTTTTTGTTTATCAAAATTGTATACCGTACGTCAGAAGACGGCACATAATATTGGGCGTTTTTTTGAGTTTTTGGATGGTGGAGACACGCAATGGCATTGACATATACTACATATACAAAGGTAGGTCAGTTGAATCTAATCTCTTGGAATTCACCAATTTTATTACTGATTCTTTTTGCAAAAAATCTCAAGGCGACGCCATATACACCGATTTTCAAAAGGCATTCGATAAAATTAACCACAACCCACAACATCTTGCTTTGTTAACTGAAATGTTATTATTTCATGGCGATCTTTTAAGATGGTTGAATTCTTACGTAACAAATAGATTCTAGGCAGTAGCTATAAACGGTGTTTTATCTAGTTTCAAATACTGCAGCTCTGGTGTTCCGCAGGGTTCCCATTTAGGACCCATTTTATTTTCTCTCTATATTAATGATATAAACCATTGCTTTAAATTTTCTCAATTTCTACTTTTTGCCGACGATGCCAAGATCTTTGCCAATGCCAATGATATATCTCACTATTTAAATATCCAAGAAGATCTTGATCGTCTATTTGATTACTGTAATAAAAATCAATTGTCCATTAATACCTCAAAATGTTATTCAATGACATTTACTAAATGTACTAATATTTTTACGCACAATTATACGATCAAAGATAATTCCATATCACGGTGTAGCGAGATTAGAGACTTGGGAGTTATTCTTGATAGTAGATTGCTGTTCGAGTCTCATATAAATTCTATTGTTGAAAAAGCTTACCAAATGCTGGGTTCATTTTAAGATTTTCCAAACCTTTTAAAAAACCAAATACATTAAAAACTTTATACAACACTTGTGTACGCAGTAATTTGGAGTTTGCATCCGTCGTGTAGAGCCCACAATACATAACAAACATAGAAAGGATTGAAAATATTTAACGAAATTTTTTTAAATACCTTGATTATAAAAACAATAAAACGCTTTGTACTTACAGCCAATCTGCCAAACAAAATGGATTTTTTACCCTTGAAAATAGACGCACTGTATCTGAATTATGCTATTTACATAAATTATTAAATAATAAAGTAGACTTTTTTAACCCACTCTCCAAAATTAATCTTAATGTCCCCTTTCGCGTGACAAGAAATAAGTATTTATTCAATCTGCCAGTCTGTAGCACTAACTACGCACAACATTCTTTCGTGTATCGTTCTTGCTCTAACTATAATGTTTTTTTTCATATATTGATATATTTTATATGCCCCTTAATTTATTTAAAAATAAATTAAGACTTATTATTTCTGGGTGCGATACGATCCCACTTACTATTTCATGATGCTCACACTTACACACAGCTGAACACTTACTCCCACACTAATAAACATAAACACACATCTACACTTACTCTCATACAAATACACATAAACACATCCTTTTTTTGTAACACAATTTAACAATATGTATGATTTTTATTTAGTAACTTCGCTGGTCTGTATTTAAACCGTATTTAAAAAAAAAGTTATTATATCATTGTCGACTGTTTGTTTCTTTAAAATAAATAAACAATATACATGCCATATAGACTAAAATATTTTAAAAAGTAGTGACACGAAAACGTACCCATAGTTACTAAGCACTATTTATTTATGCCAGGGCTGCATTTAACGAGCATGCATACGCCACCAAATATTGAAGGATGCCCATTTTTGGGACATAATTTTAACGTTAACAATCAACATTAGTTTTTGGTGGATCTAAATCCGGTTCTTACCTTAATTCCTTATAATTTCGACCCATTTATTTCTTTTCACTGGATTTTTATGAACGCAATATTAACTTATGTTTATTTTATTTTAAAAACCTATTCCTATCAATGCATCACTGTAACTAAAAAGAGCTTCGCAATTGTGCCGCTAGGCGTAACTTGACGTTTGCAGTTCTTAAAATTTATATTTGAATATTAATTGTTCTAAGCTTTGTAAATCACTCGTGAACAAATATTGACCAATGAAAAGTTTCACAATCCTTTTTACAATGTTTATCCGAAAGGTTTTCACATGTTTTCATGACGCAAGTAGCCATTTTTTTTCGATTCTTTAGAATTACGTAGCGACTAAATACACATTAGACATGATTGAGCGTTTGGGCATGTGTTAGTTTCATCATTTTTGAGGGCTCAGGGCATGCCTTTGTATTGATGTGTCAATGCGCCAACTATAGTGCGTAAAAAATAACTGCACTGGAGTCGTAATCTAGGGAGAAAATACGTGACAACGTTTGTATAAAGAAAAGTAGAACTACGTTTCCTCTTAATGCTGATAAAGATTCATATTTAGCTATTTTCTTGTTATCAGAAAGGTAAGGAAGGTCCTCCAACTGACAACCATTTTTTTGTTCAAAATTTTCTTAATCATCACTTTTCCCTAATTGAAAAATCTTCTAGAATAATTGTGTATTATTATTGTAATATAATTATGTCCCTAGCACATGTATTGTGGAATAGACACTACTAGGTCAAAATTAATTTGAATTTGAAATGTATTAGTTGAAGCAATTTCATTTGTATACTAGTGTGCGTATCTTGCTATTATAGTAACGTGTTATAGAAACCAGTTTTGTTTGGAAAAAAAAGTCTAGATTGATTGATGAAGAGGGAACAGCGAACATCTAAGTTTGAATTATTTAACATTGCTAAATAAAGCTTTGATCATTTTCTACAAATTATTTAGATTTAATTGTTTTTTATTATTAGATTCGTAGTTTTATTGTTTTAGATTGTAGTGGTTGGTGCGTTCACCTACCACGCTTCAGGTCCAAAATTCGACTCCTGTCAAGGGCGAAATTTTTTATTTTTAAGTTGGTTTTACCCTGCTTAATTTTAATGTTCCTGGATTGGCGTCTGCAGCCTAAGACTGATCACCTCATCTTCTATGTAACAAAAATGATCCGGCTACGCTACGATCGGGGTATTTATGGGGTTCTCTGGGCACCAACTGGTTCGAATAGCGAAATTATAATGACTTATTCATTTATTTAAAAAAAACAGTATTAGTGATACAGATTGAATATACGTAACAGGTAGGATACTGTTGACAAAATATTTTATTATTTCGTCAGATTACTATCGGGACTAATTCGTATAATTATCTTTAATTATGTAATGACGTAATAAAAAAAAGTATTTTTCACTTTTATAAAATAAAATACTTAAATATATTAAGTATTATTTTCATGTTTTTATTTTATTATTTATACCTAACGTAATAATAATCGGCATAAATATCGTGTAAGTAAAATAAATACGTACGGCAGAGGAAATGCTTTCGTTTTTTTGTTCGTACTTTCCATGCCCCGTACCTCCTCTATAATAAGGTTGGCTTTCCTGAGACATTGAATATTGTAAACGAAATTTATTGATTATTTTTATACATAAAATAATTAAGGGGATGAATAAAATAAAAACAATAATAAAATTTAACCAACAATGTCATACATATGAAACAAGGGGTAAAAAAAAGATAAGATTACCAATGAGGAAAAAAACAGAATCTCAAAACTCATTGTACAAGGGATTGAAGCTGTACAATGAGTTACCTGAAGAAATAAAAAAAATGGATAAAATTGAAATATTAAAAATTAATTTGAAAAAATATATAATTGAGAAATTTTGATAATTTTTTAAAAATATTTTTAAAAGTTTATATTAGTTCTTAAAATGTTATGAACTAACTTAATAAAGCATAAATAAATAAATACACACACGTGTTTACCCTTATAAACATTCATAAACATACACACATAAATACACATATATAATACATACACATGCATATGACATAAATATATGTATATATACACATACCCACATACACATACATGCATATATACACACACATATACATACGCACCCTTACATACACATAAATACATATATATTTAAATATACACACATCTATAAATTTTATCCTTCTTGTCTTTATATTGTCGTGGATAGTATTAATATTAATATTACTTATCCTGCGATATAGTTTAATAATCTTTCAGTTTCTTTTCTTCCCAACTTAATAAGCCACTGGGTTATTTTATTTTTCTGTATAGTAGTTTCATCGTGCTGGGTGAATTATATATCTTTATCCTTATTATAAATTCTAGGAGCCATACAGCTAAAAGATTTCTGTCCGAAAGAAGTTCATGTCCGCGGTACAATGTGTTTCTGTGACGTCACACTACGAGTTGATACATTTTTATGTATCCTATTATCAGCGCGATAATTTTTTAAAGTTTTGTGATTTTGAAATTACTCCGCCTGTGACGTCACAAGTTCTCCTCGGTGAGTTCTTCCAATCGGTGGATTGGCTTACCATAAACCGAAAATATATCAAAACATTATCTAATCAGTTGGTATGGAAGAACTTGTGACGTCGTTCAAAGTAGTTATTTTTTTTTACTTTCGCGAAACTTTTCCGCACAATTAAATGCTCTATTTTTTACCGCGCACATTCTTTGTATCGAATTTCTCGTAGCACTGAGCTTCCTCATTGACCATTTGCCGAGAAGACTTCAATCTTATGCGAGATTTTTGCTGGTGGGCTGCTGCGCGCGGTCCTTATTTGTTCATTAGTATTATGGTCCCGATAGAAATAATAAATATGTCCATCGTCGTAGAAATCAATGGCACGCGAGTAGTATGATAACATTATGTTTCCGGGGGTAGTCAGATTCCTTTTTTATATGATGTATTTTTAAGTATTTCTTTATACGGACATAGCAAACATTTTATCAATATGGACCATATTATTTATTGTGAGGGCATTTATTTACTGGAATAACATTTTAAGCATAGAATTAAGAAAAGTGCGGAAACCGCATCCGCACATCAAACAGAAGGCGACTAAAGTAATTATAAATGAGTAGGTTTACGTTTTAACCCATTAATTTCTTTATAGACGTCGCTCAGTATGCAACTCCTGATTTGAATTCAACTATGCCGTGTGTAACTGTAGAAATACTGCTAGGATCTTAAAGAAACAGGATGCAATCACATTTCGTGTGTTATTAGCAAATGTGCATGTAACAAATGCATTACTTAAAAATGGAATTATTTTTCCATCTGTCAGATTGTCGAAGAAACAAAATGAATATTTTGTTAGTGTTGCCAGGGTAGTAATTTATTTTACCCTACTTTGCTCTTCTAATGAGAGAACTAACTTTGAACTCTGCATTCCAGATGAACTAGCTGACAGACGTCTTACGCTTAGATCAGCTACATCTACGTCGAAAGGAACAGTTATTATACCTCTACGCGTTTGCACTAAATTCGGCGAACGTGCATTTGCGGTCGCAGGCCCTACGGCATGGAATGCTTTCCCAGCAGAAGTCCGAAACTGTGAGAGTGAAGTGATGTTTCGGAAGAAACTTAAAACCCACTTTTTCTCTAAATCATTTGAATAAATTCTTAGAATGTGGTGAAAAAGTAATATGAAAAAGTACATAATTTTTCTTAAATTAAAAAGCTAAAATTAAATTTATATCTTTATATAATCACTTTGTAAAGCGCCCTTGAGGTATTATATTACGAAAATGGCGCTATATAAGTTATCCATAATAATAATTATTATTATAAACTAATGAAAATTGGATCTCGGATTAAACAACTTTGTGGTGGACATTTGACCGACATTATCTTCAAAACATCAAATATTATTTAACATGATACGTATAATAATATCAGTTTTATGTAAAATAAATTTTGTTTTATATTTTAAGTTTAAAGTTCATCAATTCAATAACTCTTATTAAAATACCCTTTACTTATCTACTCTGTTGTGTCAATCAATATTTCCGCGTGCACAATAAAATTTTAGAGAAATTAACGGTTTGCTTTTTTTTTTACCTTACATTTGTGTTATAATTATATTTTTTCCCATCGTGCAACATTACACGACGGCATCACGAATGCGCCCGGCGAAAGTGAGGCATAGTGGCGGAATTATTGGACACAGTCCGATGTATTCAAACATGATTCTACGCTCCTTCCGGACTATTCTTAATTCTGATGATTTTAAGTACGAGTATCTAATAAATAAAACACTTTTTACGCGATACACGAGTTCAATATCAATGAAAACATAACAAGTTTCGGGAATTTAAATTACCCAATATTCTTATAAATAATACTAGAAAAAAATAATACTAATCCAGAATAGTACAGTTCTCTATACTAAATAGTGTTAGAGCCTGTCAGTGTAACGAGTAAACATTTAAATTTCGTTTGTGTTAGCAGACACAATACAATATTATATATTTTTTTAATATTTTGAAAAATTTTAATGAACTTTTTTTTTTTAAATTAATTTATTATTTTATTTTTATATCCAACATGGTACGCCGAGTTGGAAGATTTTGAACCTCGTGAAAATTAGCGGACTCAGTCCTACTTGAAAATGAAACATTATTTTTGAAATCTAATTGTCTAAGAAAATAGTTTTGAATATGTTATTATTAGTATAATTATGCATTTTTACAATAAATAAAAAAAATTACTTATTATATTTTTACTAAAACTAAAATCCCACTAAGCCACTTTCTGTAGCTTGTTAGTTTAAAAATAAAAATAATTATTAGCGTTCTTATAATTTACACAAATATTTAAATTTTGCTTAATAGTGAGTTATTTCAACGAGTTTTAAATAACTCACTTGGAAAATGGAAATCAAGTTGGGGTAGAGTGGGGTTCGAATCTCGGACCTCTTATCCGTGAGACCGCAACACTAGCCACGGGACCACAACCCAATTTTCCTCATTCAATTAAATATCTACATTTGAACGCGTTTTTTAGTAGACTAATGTGACAAAAGCTCAGCGCAATAACGCTATAGAGCCGCTAATACGGACAAAAATCATTACAGATTATCAATCTTGTAGTTAGCTATAGTTTACAGCGAAACAATGGGCGGTGGGTACTCAGGTCGAGAAACGAGAATCGCAAACGTAGCGACGAAACCGTCCGATACACGTCTGTTGTAAAAACAAACATTTTCATTGCTTTTTTTCTATGCGATGCGATGGAGCGAAATGTTGCCTCTACGCTGTAGCGCATTCATACTCTGAGGACAAAAGTAATGAATCACGAATACATAAATAACTAAAAGCAACGAATAAAGTAATGATAAAATGTATGTACACGTTTAATTTAGTTATTAATAGAACGTTTAAAATGATTTTATTGTCCTCTATTAACATGGTCGATGATAAATGCTGATAAGGACAATAAGTCGCCACTTTGAAGATAAAACAGATGGTTCAACAACTTATCGTCTTAGTACATACATTTTACGAACAAACACATTTTGCGTCACTGTTATTATTACTTAAACATGAAATATTAATCTATTACGAATAGTTAATATTACGAAAAAACACTGAAGTAAAGTTACCGTTGTTTACCGGCAGAAATTCAGCAAAAGAATTGCATCAGTCAAAGAAAACAACTACTGTTGACTAAGTCATGCATCATACGTACTTACATTTACCAAACACATTTGTATACGCGTTCCGATGTTTAATAAGCCTATGTTAATGTGTTAGTGCCCGTCGGTGAGCCAGGTAAACATACGAATTTCGTTTGTGTTAGTAAGCACACTAGAATATTTTATTTGAAATAGTTTTGCCACTAACACATTAACAAAGGGTTATTAGACATTGCAACGCACTGCATAGTACATGACTGAAATCGTATTATGTGTGAGTAATGCAGTTTATATTATTATTGAGTAAGGTCTGCTTTTGTGAGTAAATGAAGAAAATTGATGCGGTGGATATAAATAATCATATTATTTGACCTTTATTATTAAATTAACGAATAATTGAAATTTGAATAAAGCCATGCAAAATAAATCAAATGGCAACATATAAACTTGGGGCTCCTACGTAAATTATATACATATGTAATTATGTTGAAAGTACCAACTTTTCAGAACAGCTAATTAAGAGGATGCGCGATCTAACTTTTCTTCATACAAACGTATTCCCGCACTTTCTCTTTGAATTATGGCACAAAAGCGATGATGATATTAACCATCGGCGTGTCCCCATTATTTTGTTTTTTTGATAAATTGTTTCTTATGGGAGCTAAGACCATTCAAATACCCCCAGAAGCGTCCAGTTTTATCTGTCGTCTTCGGACGTACGGTATTATACAAATATGATGAATAATTTTGAAAAACGAAAAAGTACCGAAACGGAAAATTTGATTTCGATACTCTTTCTAAAAAAAACATACAAATCGGTTTAGTTTTGAGGTGCGGAAAATAAGCCGAGGAAACGTCGATTTTGTCGATCTTATTTATAGAAAATCAGTCAGTCGTGCAATTGTTTTTTCTCACTGTATCGGGGAGGCATCTGCGAGATAGTGATAGAAAAACAATAGCCAAATACCTATTCGTCAAAATTCTTACCTACCGCATATTATTATTTAAATTGAAAACATACCATGCATAATTTTATATAATATTCATTCATTTAGGGACCTACAGATAACAATATTTATTTTCGGACGTTTTTATATTTTAAAATATAACATTATTTACAAAAGCAGAATAGAAATTATGATACAGTACAAATTAAAAGGGTGTGAAAAAGTTTAAAAAAAATACAAAATAAACATAATACTAGGTATGGAAATGAATTAAAAATGATGTGTACATAAAACAATCTATAAAAGAAAAAAATAAAAGCCTAAAAATTACATATATATACCCGTATATACAAGCTGAACGAGTAGGAGAGTGCAAATGTTAAAAAATTACAAGAATGAAAAAGTTTTTAAAATTTACAAAATATATGTACCCTATACAGGTTAAAAAAGTATGAAACGCGTATTGAAATTACATACACATAATACAAGATAAAAATGTATGAAAGAGCATCAAAATCATTTCGAAAGTATTGAAAATTGAAAACATGCAAAAACGGTAAAATATTAAAAATAAATCAATAATATTTTTTTTTATCAAAAGTATTGGACAAACTCAAAATATTGTTGATAAATCCACCTGGTCCATGAAGAAGTATAGAAATTTAAAAAAAAAACATTTTCTGACGTTGCCTAGTATGTAGGGGAAATAATTCAATTAGATGAATCTCACCCGCATAAATAAAGGTTTCAGCTCTTTAACTTCACAAACATCAACAGATGAAATAATTGAAGGAATATAGATGTTCAAATATGGGCAGAATGGTGAATGTTACACAGTGTGTAAAGTGGCCACTTAAACCAGTCATTGACAGGTCATAAGCCCTGTAGATGCCTAGACTTCTATATTAACTTCTCTTAAATGTGCTTCATCTCTGTTGTAATATGTTAAAAATATATGTTTAAGATGCGCATTCTCTGGATCAACTTACATTATTTATTTAAAGTACTTCTGGAAAAAATAATTCTTCAATTCGCACGTCCTGATTCTGTATTTTGAAACTGGTACTTTAAATTTAAAATTTAAAAATTATCTTAAGCAAATGCGGAGAACTTTTTTTAGAGGGCCACAGCCGAAATTCCTTCTCTTTTTTAATACTACTCAGATAAAGGACAGGCATGAAACTAAATCGGGTTGTGGTCCTGTGGCTAGTGTCTCGGACTCACGGACCGAAGGTCGAATCCCACTCTACCCCAACTCGATTCGATTTTCTAATAGTGAGTTATTTACAACTCGTTGAAAATGGCCCTCAAAATTAAATATTTGGGTAAATCATAAGAACGCAAATATTTCTTTTTCTATTAAAAAAAAAAAAAAAATTCACTCGGGAAATTTAAACCTTGTACATTACTCGCATAAGCACGGTCAATAATACAACTGCAACACATGTGTATTATAAAAATATCCTGAACAAAGGCTAATGTCATCATCATCATAAAATCCTTATCCGCCACCGGACGGTTCGTATGGCAGTAAGGCACTGCATTGGTAAAGTAAATGCGGCGTATCTCGATCGTCTTACGCTTCGGGTGCCAGTCCAGGCACCGGGAAATATTGCAGAGTAAAACCACCCAATAAACAAATGTTTAATGTGCACCTTCCCAGGGCTGGTATTCTTGACGGAAATGCGCGCGAAGAGATCGCATTTTAACGCGTATTTACGTGCTAAATACACGCTAACACAGCGATCTCTGCGCGTGCAATTAGTTCAGAATACCAGCTCAGGGCTGTGATTCCAAACGATCTCGCGGCCGTAGAAAAACCATTTATCTCGTGTACTTTGTATGTAAATATAATAAATTGTTTTCTACGGCTTCAGAATGGCACCGCTGGGGTGGTATTCTGAATCTTCTCTACCGCCTAAAGAGTGGTTAATTTGGGGATTTTTTTAATACGACGACACTTTACTTCATATAATGGCCACTCTGATTATAAAACGTCAAATGAAATATAAAACTGTTTAAAAAACGATTACGGTTTGTTCAATTCAACCTATATTTTTTTTTTGTTTTGGGTAATGCTGAGGGTCGCAATAATGTTCTAAATGAAAATAATCGTACTTGATTTCATATTATGTTCATATTTATTTGACGTTTAATCGTCACTGTGGCCCAGATTCATTCCATAGCAATGCAAAAGCATGCAAAAAATAGAAATCCCCAAATTAATAACTCTCTAGCGGGTAGAGAAGATTCAGAATAGTACCCCGGGAACCAAACACGGGGCCTCAAAGATGGTAGACAAATGCGCCAACCTCCACATTACGAGGCGGACTTTTCTCTAGACGATTTCTTTTTCAGGATTTTTACCCGAGAGTAGCCATCGAATCGAAAACATTCGTCCAGGATTACTGTTCTATTCCACACACAGAACTGTATAATTATCCGCACGGACATTATCAATATTTACAAAATGTCTGCCCCTAAAAGTTGATGTTTTCAATATGCGATAGCTGCTATCAAAATTACGCTATTAATACAAGAAAAAATAAAAAACAATAAACAAGTAAAATAATCAACAGTATTTTGAGCTTTACAAGTTGTTGTAGCCAAGGACTTGATTTAACCCCCTAGGAAGTTTTTAATAATTGCATGTTACAACGAAATAACGAACATTTTCGAGAGGACATTTGTAAGTCTAGGCATTTATCTATGCTGGCCAATTTTCGCAGGGTGAAGTGGCCAGAAAAACCAGCCCGATATTAGAAAATTCCAAGCTTATCAAGACTAGAACGAATCCTAAAACAATGTAAATGCCTCGTTCTCGAAATTCAATGCAAGTGTAACATCAGGTGACTTATTTAAATCAGAATTATATTAGTTAATTTTGTTTATTGCAACAAATTATGTCAATATTGCGATACGTTGACGACGTCAACGTATTATTGTGTATGATGTAAATATCGTGTCGCTGCTGTAAAAGTTGATGAAACGCACGTCATACACATGTTGTTGCCCCGGAATAAAAATGACACAATTTTAAATGAGACAATTTTCTAGTTTATGATTTTTCTTCTTTCATTTTATTTTTGTATTAATTTTAAAAACTTTGCGATTTTATAGTCGCAGACGTCGGCGTCGCGTCTCATTCAACAGTATAAATTCTAACAATATTTCGAGTGTTTACCGTGTCCGGGCGGATAAAGAATACAGTTCTGTGCGTGAAATAGAATCAGAATCATAGACGAGTGTTTTTGACTAGAGCTAGATGAGGCTTGGCTTTGGTAAATACACTATAAAACGAAGTTGGATGAAGAAAATTCCGCCTCTTAGTGAGCGCTTTCCATACTTGAGGTTTGTGGTTCGATTCCTGCCAAGTTTGACTTATAATTAGTGATAAAATGTGTGTAAAAGTGGTTTGGCAGGATACTGGATACCGGCCAAGTTCCAAAGCCGGACATCTGGCCAATTTTCTAAAAAAACAATAAAAACACCCCGGTTCTCAAAATTCTATTAAAGTAAAAAAAATAATGTTATGTTAGTAAAATAAAAAGGGGTAAAAGCGTTTTCACGATATCTTTAATGATCACTTATCGATCAATGATTTGTAGATCGATTTGGTTTGAAAAATAATAAATAAAATACTTATTATGGTTTTGGATAGATTCCCTTTTTTCAAGCAAATGGATTTTTGATTAAAAAATATTATTTTTATATTATTTGTCTAAGTTTTTATGAACAAAAGTAAATTTTTCAAATAATGAGGGTTACTTTCTTTTTTCCAAACACGGTCGATATCAATAAATCAATTCAGTGGTGTTGATTTGGTGAATTTTTATTTTTGAATTGAATTTGCAGTTAAAAGAATATTGGGTATCTGCTAAATACTACTAATGCTGCTATCCGGTATCCAGACGGATATTGAGCTACGATCCAGCATCCGGCCGGATATTGAGCTACGATCTAGTATCAGACCGGATAGTAATATAAGGCCGGATACCGGATAGTTACCGGATATCCGTTTCATCTCTACTTTTTTTTAAAAAGAAATATTTGCGTTCTTATGATTTCTTCTTCTTCTTCTTCTTTTCCTCATCCGCTCCTAAGTGGAGCATGTGGACATCACCAGTGTCCTCCAGGATACCCTATCGCCAGCCAGCACTTTCGCCTCCTCCCACGTCAATCCGGCGCCCCTTAGTTCCGCCGAATAAAGACGAAAGATCGTCATCGACGGCCTCCCTGGTTTAGGCTCTCCCGAGTCCTGAGGCATGCGCAGCACGTGTCCAAGCCAGGTCCACCGCTGCATCCTCAACACGTTCGTTATATGAGGCTGCTGCGTCCGTTATCGGGCATCAATTTTAGTTATACAATCGAACCACCCTATACCAAATATTCTCCTCAAGCACTTACTCTCAAAACTCAGAAGTGTGGTGTTCTAAGCTTTGGTATGATTCCAAGATTCGCACCCATATAGGAGTAACGACATTATATAGGAGTTGAATTATCGGCAGTTCGTTTTGACTGAGTATAGACTATAGTTCTTGACAACACGCATCATGTTAAAAGTTGCTCCAAAAATTCCTAGGCGAGTTGCGAGCTCTTTGTGCATGCTACCATCCTCAGTTCTGTGAACTCCCAAGTATTTACAGCTGTCAACTATCTCGATCCTCTGTCCATCATTATAGAGAGGCTGATCAGGGTCAGGACAGGATTTGTTGCACATAATCTGAGTCTTTTAAGTATTAATATTAAGACCCAGATGAGTAGAGTTATGATTTACCCAAATATTTCAATTTTGGGGGCCATTTTCAACGAGTTGTAAATAACTCACCATTAGAAAATAGGAACCAAGTTGTGATAGAGCGGAGTGCGAACCTAGGATATCTGATCCGTGAGCCCGCGACACTAGTCACGGGACCACAACCCGGTGCAAATGTTTTAATCACTTAAAATGATAAAAATCACTTTAACCGTAAATTACAGAGAACAGTAAATTAAAAATATCCCTACATTTTAAAATTGAGTGTTTTTATCGCTATAGCTACTCTGAGGACAAACTTCTAAAAAAAGGAAATTGATTAGAGGCATGTCTACCTCGCAGTGTAGTGGTTGGCGCGTTTGCCTTCCAATTTCGATTCCTGGTAAGTTTGACGTGATATAATGGTTTTACACTGCAATATTTCACTGCTTCTTCACCTGAAGCAATGACTAATCTTAATGTAGAAGATGATTGAGATTCGAGATACACCGCATTCGGTTTACTAATGCAGTGCCCTATGCACCATGTGGTGCGGATAGGTATATTATTATTAAACGCCTAGATTTTCATATTCCCTTCTCAAAATATTCTACCCCATGTTCAATAAAATAAAATAATTGTATTACATATTTTCTCATGTTACATTTGAGAATGTGCAATTTTATTTATCTTTGGCATATTGGGAAGTAAATATGTTTGTATTTAGATACGCGAATACTGAAATCCGAAACCAGAATAAATATTTACTTCCTCCATATAACATTTCCCAAGCAAGTAATTTACCTTTCATTTTCTCGTGTTTTCCGAGAAGTAAATGTGGAAGTAGAATGATGAAAGAAATTTTGTTTTGTAGAATTATTATGGAATATAATATTTTCTGGGATCATTTTTTAAAATACGAAAATAAAAATATACATTAATCGTGCCAAGATAAACTTGAGCTGTGGACTTTGAAAGTGGATTAGCGAAAACGGGAAGTATTATATTTTGCCAAAAATTTATCAAAAGAATTAAATTATCTTAAAACTTTAAAACCAAACTGCTCGTAGCTTTCACATCCGTCACCCTGAGTTGTAAAACTCTTTTCGTGTTTTTCGTTAGGACTTCCAATATAATTGTATATTCGTGCAGTGTTGCATTATTGTAAAAAAAAAATCCCCACAATTCGCCACTGAAGTAAAAACCGTATTTGCTCACCCTACAAAAGCATATTTGTTTTTTAAAAACTAAAAAAAACATTTTTTATTTTTATTTTTTATCATTTACTTTTCTAATTATGTATAAGGTTCATATTTCATAAAAGTGGATTTTTCTGCTTGCATATAAGCCTTTATTTTATTATTTTACAAAGAATTAAATTTTAAATTAAAATGCTTTATTTATAATTAAATTTTAAAACTTACTTCACCTTTTAAAAATATAAGCAAAACGTCATAACTTACGAAAGAAAAATATTTTTAAGAACGTTTAGAAAGTAGGTATAAACTATTTTTTATTTTCTATATAGTCAAACCTCTTGCCAAGTTCTCTCCTATACCCTTTTCAATAAAAATACACGTTTTAAATGACTTTTTTTTGCTTACGCACCCACATACACGCACCCTCACGCATTCATTCACACACATTCATATACATACACATAAATACAAACGTCGCAAACATACATTTGTTGTAAACTCTTTTCTTATGTATTATTAGATTAACACTTTTATTTTATTGATATTTTTAAGATTTAAAAAAAAATATTTTATGTAAACATTATTGTATTGTGTTACTAAAATGTTATAAAGAGAGAAATCCCTGCAAAAAAACTGCTTTCGCAGTTTGGTAGGAATTAAAAAAAAAAAAAAAAACAGTAGATTTTTTTAATTGACTTTAGTATTGTTAATATAATTCTACTTATTTTTTATGTAATAGCTATTGTGTAGACTTGATTAAACACTCTTTTCATTAAAGTACCATTTTCTCGTTTTCAGTTTTCTATGGCTGGCTGCTTTCTGTATCACTACGTTCAATTGAAGGAATCAGGATGTTCAAGGATCACAGAACGGTGAATGTGTAACCGAATATCACACGCAACTACACTGGCTAGAAGGCATAGTAGAAACATTTACACTATAATATATTACTTCTTCATAATATTCTGAATTATCCCATTTCTTCTGTCTATCAGAGAGAGCTCTTCCAATCTCCATCGCAACACGGACTATCTCATCATTATAGTAACAAAAGAACCCTTTTAATACCCATTCAACGTTTTATTTTTTGCCTCTTCACTCACAGCAGTAGACGCTCCATTGCGGAATAATCTAGTCACTAATGTCACTATCTAAATATTTGAGATTTTTCTCTTCGTGTATAACGTAGATTTTGTAGTTTATTTTTGTTTTGAAGATTGTATAAATTATAAGATTCTGTATTCTGTACCGTGAATATATCCACATACTTCTTATTTTGTCAAACTGAACGGTTTGGGTATGTAGGAAGAAATTGCCTCGAGGCAATATGCCTGGCCCTTGCCCCTTATATATAAAAAAATATGTAAATAAAGTGTAAAATAAATAAGAAGAGTGTTGTGATTAATTTTCTGTTTCCGGGAACCCAACCCAACATCTCACCGAATATAACTTGTGGCGTCACGCGCGGAGTAATTAAAAAAATATAAAACTCAAAAAAATCGTAGCAATAATACGATACATAATTTATTTTTTTGGTTTAGTTTAATAGTCCATTAACACTTTGTATCCCGGAGCCGTGTAAACACGTGATTATATAACCACGCGTTGTGTCCCGTCCCGTGTTTTCACGTGGTTTACCAGCTGTTCAAAAAAGTGCATTTTATTGACATCTAGTGACTTTTATTAGTACTTTTTCGATGCTGATAAACTACGTGAAAACACGGGACCGGGACACAACGCGTGGTTTTTATAATCACGTGTTTACACGGCTCCGGGATACAAAGCACAAAAAAGAAATGAGGCCCTGTAGGTATATGTGCGACATTGCAATGTGATTCTCCATAAAGGCCAATGCTAGAAAAACTATAATACAAAAATGACATATTAAATTGTTTTAAATAAATATGAGAAGTTACAATTGATTTAACTTAGTATTTTCATAATTATGACACGTTTAAGAAATCCTTCACCAAACATGAAATTTCACAAAAATGGGCCAGGCACAGGGTAAATTCTATGTGTATTCGGCCGGTGCTTAAAGTGTTAACAAATAATAAAAAAACCCAGGACTTCCTCATTTTACTATATAAACCCAAATTTAAGTTGAGTCGATACATATTTTTTATACTCGTTTCTTAAATTTGAATTAATTTGTTTTTACCAATAAAAATAAAATTGAAAAAATAAAAAATATGTGTATTAAATACCATAATGGATACGCCTTTTTGTTACTAGAATTTACCAGTTAATCGAACAGCTTTTGCTACTGACCGTGTAATTGCAATTTGGTCACGAGGAACCGCGACAATATCCGACATAAGCTCTCCCTCTCAGTGAAGAGACCAATGATAGCAGCATAATTAAATTAAATTATAATCAAGATTTATGAAATTTAAATTTAAAAATAAATATTCCTTGATTTTTGGTAAAAAACAAATCAATTTATTTGTATCAGCGAAATCGATAAATACCTATGGTCTTTAAAACGGTTTTCGTGTATGTGGAGGTTATTTATGTACTTATGCTTATATGTCAGGTTTACATGTTTTTTCGTATCTAGGTTTGCTTCTGTGGCGCGTATTTAAATTGAAAGCCCCACGGACTTACCCGAATCTGTTTTAAAGGTCTTGTGGCCTCTTTTCAGATCCGCACGTTGCAAAAATAATTTATTTTTTTAGCTTTAATGAACGGTACATTTATTTAGTTTTTCAAAAAAATCTTTGTTTTTAAAAGATTCGCGTATTTGTATTTTTTAAATTTATATTTACCGCTTTCAATGCCCCGATTCGGGCGCGTATTTACATACTAAATACGCGCTATACAAGTGCTTTCGACGGTCGTGAGAGCGTTCGAAATAGCAGGGCGGGGTTGTATATCGAGCCATGATCGCCAAAACACCGTAATCGTCAAAAACAATATTTTACGGGAGAATATTTTGTCTTCTTAATGAGGAAGCTCGGTGGTTTTAAAATAGTTTATTTATTTGTTAATAGACTATCATACTAAGATAAATGAAAAAAATATATGTATAGTATTAGAAGCGCTATGAAGTTTTGTAATTTTGAAATTACTCCGTGTGTGACGTCCCAAGTTCTCTTCGGTAAAGAAGTTGCCTATTTTTGGCCTTGCTTATTATGTTCAAGGCTTACATTAACTGCAAAAGTTACGTTCCTTATAATTTCTCTGACTATAGTGTGAGGATCTGGTGGTGGAAACTCATACAGGAGAAGCCGGACTATTGACAGGCATCAACAGACCTTCCGTTCCACTTTGAGAGCGTTCGGCATTTGGTGTCCTATTTTTATTTATTAAACGGTGATGATACCAGCAGCTAAAATAACGAAAGAATTCTCATCAAATCAAAGTTATTTAAAAGTAGAGACAGTATAAACATTAAAATCACAAAATATTCGTACTGTCCCTATTAATTTGGTAACCCACTGTAGTAGCTAAAGAAAAAGTATTTTTTTGTTAATGAAACATGATTATTATTATTAATTAAGAAGAATATAGTAATACAGTAAACTATCGTTTTTGTCGGTTACGATTTATTTATTTTATTTCATTTATTTATTTTTAGTTACATTGAGAACATTACAGAGTATCCAATTAATTCTCGACAACGATGTTTTGACGATTATGGTTCGATACGTAGACGTAGAATTATAGATTAACTGTAACTACACTACCCGTGTTCGGTACCAAGTACCCAGTACTCAGTTCTTCCAACTTCCTATCAGCTGCCAAAAGCGCCAAATTTATTTTCAGAGCGTACGCGTGTAAGCCGCTCCGCTTGTCCACGTAATGCTTCGGTCTTCAGTCTTCACACTCCTCATTCATCCTCATTGATGCCATTGGACGAACCCAAACAGACGATAATAAACACGCGCTGATTTTCACATCCAGCTGCGAGCGTAATTATGTAGGTGATCTGGACTCGTGTACGTTTTGTTGATATTCCGAATCAAATACATCTATTTTTATATTTGCTTCTACACGGGTGCAATAATTGCATGATGACATTCGGGAATAACAAAACGATTTAAATTGAGGAATATTTACAATTTCAGGCTGACAAGATCGACGTCATTTTTTAAATTTTATTTTTTTAATTTAACAAAGCCTATTGAAATATATATGTATATGTATATATATATAAAATAAAATCAATCCCCGTTATTAGTCTCGCAAAAACTAAAAAAAGGCTTAACAGATTTACGTACGGTTTTTTGATTTTTTTTTTAATTTGCGTCCTCAAGGTTACATAATAAATAATAACATCTTCAATATGTTGAGTGGAAAAAAGTTAGAAGCATATATACATATGTTTTTCATCGATTTCTCAGGGTTGCATTCGACTAAAATGCATATATTGAAAAATTCGGAGGATGCTGTTTTTTTGTACAAAAAAAAATTGTATTTTAACGTTTCCAAACAATTATTTTTAATAGATACTAAATTAATTAATTTCTTTACAATTTCTTCATTTCTACATATTAAAATATTTTAAATGGATTTGTAGTTAAGCTAAATATTAATTTCAACTGACATTTGAAACATTTTTGAAAAACGGATTCTTACACAAAATGCTCCACTGTTGGTAAGTAGAGCAGAGTTTGACTTTTGCAAAAAAAAATCCATATTTGAAAATCAATTATTTACAGTTTCGGAATTCAACCATAAACAAGTACAACAAGGTACCTACTTAAATTCAATATTTGAAAATAAATTATTTAAACATTTGGAATTCAATCGTAAGCAAGTACCTAGGTACCTACTTACCAATGAAAAGTTACACTATCGTTTTTACGTTTATCCGAACGGTTTTTACATGCTTTTACGACACAACTAAGCATTTCGGTTTCGAATTAAATATCAAGCTCACGTCGAATCCCAGCTGGCGGTTAAAGAACGACTACGTTCTAACAAAAAAACTGACATGCAGTTTTTTTTCGCACAGTAACGGGGAGGCATCTGCAAGACAGTGACAGGAAAACAATATTTGAATACCTATTTATCAATATTCTCTGTCCTCACAATTTGTGTAAACTGAAATACAAAAATAATAATGTACATATTTAATTTGGACTAAATACAATAATTAATATCAAACTTTCGATTATGTTCATTTAATATATATATAAACGAGTATATTTATCATCGTTATATTAGATAGGTTTTGTTTTAATTTGCGTTAAAACTTTATTAGTTTAGTTATGTGTTTATTATTGTCCGTCTAGTGGCGTATGGTCAGCGCGTTTCCTTGCCATGCAAGAGGTTTAATAAAACAACTTTGTTTTTAACCACTGGTTAAAAACAAAGTTGTTCTGTATTAATTTTATCATAATGAATAACCACAAGGTAAGTGCTTCAAATATCAATTTAAGATAGTTAATTAGTTTATTTTGTACGAAAAAAAATGCTTAAGTAATAAGCATCAATATTATTAAAAAGTGAAATAATTATACCAAAAATGTAGTTAGGATTAATCTAAGTTTATTTTTAATACCGTTATACATAGATATTTTCTGTTTTCTAATGATATCACACATTTTGTAAGTATGTATTAAACAACATGAATTAATTGTTGTGACCTAATGTTATTTATATAAATATTTATTAATATGAGAACAAAATAAAAATGACATTTTAATAACAATATAAATATACACGTCCAAGCGATAACTTTGGTTACGACAGTAAATTTAAATATTAAATGGGATATTGAGGAAGTTCAGTGCAATGGGAAATTGGATATAAAAAATGTTTTCTTCGCGCGGTGATAATTAGAGAGAGATCAAAATCATTTTTATTAATTTAAAAAATAAATTAAAATGATTTTAATAAAATTAAATGAGTGTTGTGAAACATTTCCGGTTACCGGGTCAAATGAAGCCAACTCACCAATCGTGACAACTCACGGTAGAGAACATGAGACGTCACAGGCGGAGTAATTTCAAAATCACAAAATTTTACAAAATCATGGCGCTGATAATACGTTCCATTAAAATATTTTAAATTGTTTTTGGCTTGTTGGATAGTTTTTTAACAAATAAAAAATGTATAAAAACACTTACTCGAAACCTGAGGATGAAAATAAATTTCACGGTAATACGTACTGAATCGATTTCACAAAGAAACAAGTATAAAGTAGAGCCATTAACAGAACAAATAACCTTTCATTAACCTTAAATTATCAATTCGCACAATCCATAAATTCACAGTTTTATACCGACGCCTTTATTTTATTACTGGTCTTCGTTATTTTAAAATTTGATCAACGATACATTTTTATGTAGGTAATGTGAGACGCTGATACGAATATAATAACAATTAGTTATTTCATACTATTTCAACAACAGCAGACCATCACGCCGTTTCCCCGTAAGGGTAAGCAGAGAGGATAGAACGCCACATCACTCTATCTTTGCATACATATCTCGCTTCCTCTACATTCATATATCTTCTCATGCACGCGCGCCGATTATTCCGACTTTTGACATGTCCATCTTCAAGTATTTGTTGGATTTGGTCGTGCCATGTCTTTCTCGGTCTTCCTCTATTTCTGCATCCATTAACATTTACATTGTAAACCCGTTCTTTCGCTGTCCATTCGCTCTACATGTCCAAACCAGCGCAGAGCTTCTTTCTTGATTTTGTCGACAATGCCTATCTCAGCCTTACATAATGTACGGATCTCGACATTTGTGCATCTATCGTTCATTGTTTCAACACACATTCGCCTGAGAGATAGCATTCATCCCTGGTTTTCCAAGTCCATACTTCGCTCCCATACATCGGAGTCGGGAGCAGGACTCCATTGTGCTCGGCTAAGTTTGCCTCTTGCGACAAACATTTATTTGCCTAGGTTGATTTCAGTGCGCCGATATTATTTAATCATCTATTTTTAGATTAATTTATTTCATTGCCATTATACAGGGTGTTCTTTAAACCTTGTCACATCCAAAACCACGATGATAAGTATGGAAAAGAAAGCATATTAGCATATTGAAAAAAATATTTAGAACAAAGAAATTAAAAAAAAATAAAAGATAGAAAAAAAACAAATGGTTGCTTACTTCTGCAGGGGAGAAGCAAGGGGGGCGCGGCCGTGCTATTGACTGTGTATTAGACTCCCTCCTCCTCGTTTCTTTCCTGCAGAAGTAAGCAACCATTTGTTTTTTTCTATCTTTTATTTTTAAAGATTTTAGTCGTTCTAAAAATTTATTTTAATGTGCCAATATGTCTTGATGCTTATACTGATCATCGTGGTTTCGGATGTGGCAGGGTTTTAAAAACACCCTGTATTATTTACTCTACTCTTTTATCCGACTTTTAAGGTAAAATAATCACAAAAACCTACAGTAATTATTCATCGCCTATCCACGGTCCCTAATCAAGAATGGCATTATTAATTGCGAATCCCGCGAATTTCTAAATAATCCGGGGGTGTTGATTTGTGCCCGAAATACCTTAGACATCGGATTGAATTAAAAATAAAATGTTCTCCATCTTTGTTGTAATTTGTCGGTCTTGGTGACTCCCTATGGGGGTGGAATCCAGTATTTTATCTACGAAAACATTTGGACAAACTCAAAATATTGCAATATATTTATAATGACTTTTTTTATGTTTGGCATAAGTTCGGAAATTATTGGCATAGATTTATTTATTCAAAATTACACTTGTTTAAATATCTATGAACTTGTTAAGGCTTTTAGGCTGTGCCCGTGTCAAGCCATAATAATTAACAATAAAAAATACGTAGTAATTGAATTAAAATATAATGACATGTGATGCAATAGAATAACAATCCAAAAAAATAATGTTTATATAATAAATAATAAAATTACAAAGAAGACAATTAAATAAAATATACTTACAAATTTAGATTCATACATATTTGAATATACAAAATAATAGTATCATTAAATCAAGAGAAAAATTTGTATTAAAACATAATTGAATGAAGATTGCTTTATTTAATTACTAAACATTTGTATTGGTATCTTTGTTGATTATGAATCAGGTTTGTTTACCTCTCTTCCCACCTTGATATTCCGCCTAGCCAGATTATTATTAATCGGGCATGTGTGTATATCATAATAATATATTTCAATAATTTATTCATTTGAAATGGATACCCTTTTCGACCGATATTCGATAAATGTCGAAATCCGTGCATCCGTGCTGACAAAAGCATTATCGACAAAATCAAGAAAGGAGTTCTGCGTTGGTTTAGACGTGTAGAGTGAATGAACGACAAAATAACGGCTAAAAATATTTACGATGTGAATGTTGATGGATGTAGAAAACGAGGAAGACGGACATTTCAAAAGTCGGAATTATCGACGTGCCTGTTTGAGAAGATGCATGAAAGTAAAAGAAGGGTGATATGGCGTTCTATTCTTCCTACCTACTCCTAAGGAAAAATGGCGTAATAGTTTTTGTTTGGTCGTCTGGTTTATAGTGAATTAGTATATTTTAAGTCTATGCTTTCACCGTTGTCTTTTTTGTGATCATCGTGGTTTCGGATGTGACGGTTTAAAGAACACCATATATATATGTATATTAGAAAAACAATAATTTAAATGCATTGTATACGATATTATGTTCAACCGTTTGTAAATAATTCAAAACAGAAACCAATATGTCACAACATTTCCAGTAAACCCTTTTCGTAACAAAATTCAAATCCGTTTCATCTTACGTTTCTCTTGTTTGTTTTTTTGTTCCATCCAAGCTTTAAAGAACGAATTTTAACAGACGAAAATGAGTCTGATTTACTTTGGTAATAGAGCTTGAATTCTTATCCGCAAATGTGGCCTGTCGTTCGACATAGCACGACACCATACATGAACATAGGGCGGATTTATTATTATTTTTTTTAAATATTTCATTTATCAATCGGCAGGTAAACACAAAAACCAGTACACTATGAGGCCGACTAATCTTCACTCGATTTATTTTAGCAAAGTTTTCACCCGCGAGTAAAAACTAAATAAATAATAGTAAAAAAGAAAATAATTAATAAGTATCCACCCACCCTAATTTTATGGGACCGAGTGAATTGGCTCTATACCCGTACTATGTCTATGGCCCGTGCATGACAGACACAATCAATCATTTCTGGAGTAATAATACTAGAATAATAATATACAAGATTAAATATGAATATGTTTAATGGAAAGCATTGTGCTACGTAATGCAAAAATATTGTCAATTTTTTCTTTTCAAATAATGTTGGGTGCAGATTTTTTTGTTTTCCTTTCGTAATGCTTATTTTTAGTAAAAAAAATATTTTAGTTAAAATTTCAATATCGATTCTGAAAAGCGAAATCGTGTGGAGATAATTACGTCTCGTGGTGAGAAATATTGTATTAAAAGGTGCTTTTACGTTTCAATATTCCAACTTACAGAAACATAAAATTGTTATATTCTCTAAAAATTTATGACTTCCTAATTCATTTATAAACATTGCAAATTATAAATGTCCCTATATTTTCCAATTATATTACTGTAACAAGCCATTTTTTAAATCGAGTAACATGTAACAGGAATATACTGCCAAATTTCCTTTCGGGAGATTATTCTTGTGATTCTGAGAACCAATTCCGACCAACGTTGCTAGATTTATTTGTGTTGAATATAATGTTAGAATACATGCAGGGTATGGGGATATATCATATTATACATAGGTAACACAGCGTGGTTTAGCTACTGGCTGATACACAGAGAGTCTTATTTAGTAGTAGCTATCTGTGTACGAGTATAGGTACACACCATACGCGGTCCGTCCTTAAATTGGATGGAACCAACACTTCACTAAAAAATTGTCTTCTCAACTTCTTTATTCATCTTCATTCCTTTTCCGCACCTACTGGTGCATAGGGCACTGTATTGGTACACCAATCTCATCGTATCTTGATCATTTATGTTACATACGACCAGTCTTACGCTTCAGGTTCAGGGACTAAAATATTCTAGTGTTGAATCACTGATTTTAATAAATATTTCGCGTCATCCATGTCGGCAATCGAACTCGAGACCTCTTGCATGGCAGGCAAACGCGCTGGCCACTATACCGCGAGGCCGAGACTTCTAAACAATCGGTAGTGATTTTTTTATAATATAATGAAATCGGCTATAAGTTAACTAATTGTTAATCATAGCGATTTGAGACGGATTCGATGTTCATTCGTAACTTCTACAAAAATGTGACAAGCCAACACACACAACATTTCGCCAGCGCATTTATGCGCTAACGCCGCGAACTGAAGTAAAAATCAAAGCGCTCCGTCTAATAAATACTAAAATATGGAACTGCATAAGTCTGTTGCTTCCTATAAGGCGGTCGCCCAGTTGCTGAATTCACAAGTCTGCGCACGCGCAAATTAAGATCTTACGTGCTCCGTGGAAGCAGTTCTAACAAACCAATCCATGTATATTTTCTCAAATGTTTTGTGACAAATAACAAATTTAGCACTTAAATCGCTGACACGATGATATTAAACGATAAAATGTAACTCTTTTATGCTGAAATTATGGCATTAAATTGCTTTTTAGGTTATTTCAAAGCACTTGACTCGAATAGGTACATATTTTACATATGTACCTAGTACCGAGTGACTGCTTCCCTAGTTGAAAAAGCACGCCCATTATACAGTGTACAGTGTTTCAGGGCCATACCGCGAAACTTCAAACGGAACATTCCGTATGGTAAAATTTTAAGAAAATCTAACATTTTCTTTCAAAATTTCGTTTTTTGACCGACCGAAGTTTCGGTTTTGGTTTCGGCCGATTTCGGCAAAACTCCGGTTCAGCTAAAACCTGCGGTCGGATTATGTGGACTAGACTGATCTTGTGATTAGTTCTAAGATCTTTCAAATACATATTTTTGTAATTCCTTTATAGTTCACATTGAAGAACTGCTACGTATGTATAAGTTTTATGCATAACGTAACTACGAATCGGAAAGCCCTAAAAATAAACAAATTTCTTCGTAAATTTATGCCTTTTATCGTAAGGTAATAAAAAACACACACTTTTAGGCAATTTGAAGTGACTTTTGAGTTATTCGGGTAAATTTCTGTTTCGGCCGAAATTAGAACGAAAGCCGAAATTCGGTTTCAACCAACAACGTACTACAATTTAAAAAAGGAGTCAATTTTTTTTTAAATTAAAGAAATATTAGCGTTCTTATACGAGTAATTTACACAAATATTAAAATTTTTGGTGGTCATTTTTAACGAGTTGTAAATAACTCACTGTTGGAAAATGGAAATCAAGTTGGGGTAGAGGGGGGTTTGAACCTCGGGCCTCTGGTCCGTGAGTCCGCAACACTAGCCACGGGACCACAACCCGATTTAATCCTTAATGTTTCGGACTAGCGTCCTTTCTACAAACCCCAACCCATCCGCTTCCCGGTCGCTTCCTAGTCCGCGTCCAGGGCGTATCGGTCCGTCGGTAAAATACGTTTTGTAAAAAAAAATAATAAAAAAAGCGATATTTAAATTTATTTCAACAGAGGGGGAAAACATTTTTGAGAAGGGAATATGGGAGTCTAGGCATTTACAGGGCTTATGACCTGTCATTGGCTGGTTTAAGTGGCCACTTTACCACTGTGTAACATTCACCATTCTGCCCATGTTTGAACATCCACATTTCCTCAACTCTTCCATCTGCTGGCTTTGTGAAGTAAAAGAGCTGAAACCTTTCTCACGCGGGTGAGATTCATTCGGCTGAACCAAATCACCTACTAGGCAACGCCTGAAAACAAATTTAAATATGAATTACTCCCTGGGGAGAAAATCCAGCCAGTCTGCAAGCATTTAGACATACTCAAACATTGTTGGGTAAAAATGCGATTTTCCAAAAACTTCATCGGGATATTTTTAAAAGTATATTTTTTTTAATACATTAAACCGTGAGTTATAATTTTTTTATTTATTATTGTTTAAGCATCTTAAATGAAGAGTTACTGCATCTCGCCTCTCGTACCAGATTCTCTACATACGTATACATCGAGTACGTAAGTGTAGTAGTGTAGGTGGCGAATGTGGCAGTGTTGGTTTCGTGTAATATGTAGAATAGTAGCGAACTAATGGGCCCGAAGCCATATGATGAAGTCGGGTAAAACTACGACAACAGGCCACAGGTTGTTTTTATAACACTTTTTGTTCGCTATAGAGATCTCCGCGTGTTGCGAGTTGTGGTTGTGAGTTGTGACTTGTGACCGCGGCGAGGTCCTATTCCTGACACAGCGAAGGTGCGAGTGACTGCACGCAACTTTTGTATACCACCGCGCCCGCGCCCGCGCCGTCGAATAGCCCCAAAATAATTTTTAATTATTATTGTTTATTTAATGACAGGAAAACGCACCAACCGATACACATGAGGTTGAATAATCTCCGCTTTTACTTTTGCAGGTTTTTTTTACCCTAGTCGCCATTAGAACTGCACCAGAACACTAAATGCAAAGTATATCAATCATCCTTTACACGAAAGTAAGATGATCATGCTTACGCTTCAGGTGCCAGTCCGAAAACATGAAATTTTACAGAATAGTACTATATTTTTCATTAGTATTTCAAATTGATGAAGCTAGGAATCGAACCCAGGATATTAAAATTGGTATGCGAATGCGCCAACGTCCAGAATTCTGTTTCTATTTTACACACAGAACTGTATTCTTAATTCACCCGGACACAGAGAGTTATATAGTTAAACCGGGTTGTGGTCCCGTGATTGTATTGTGGACTCGCGGGCCAAAAGTTCGAGGTTTGAATCCCACTCTACCACAACTCAATTTCCATTTTTCCAACACAAGCTATTTATGACTTTTAGGAAATGGTCTGAAAATTTAAATATTTAAGTATAAAATAAAAACTCAAGAATTTCTCTTTTATATAAAAAAATAAAATAATAGTTATTAAAGACTCATATTATGAAACTCACTCCATCCTAATTTCGATACTGTATTGATCGATTCTTGTAATTAAATATTTTCATATAAATATTTTTGTAAATGTGTTTATAAAATATTGTTAAATTATTAAAAATCCAACTCCTCCTTTAAACACGAGCATCTTGCTTCATTAAAGAGGTAGGAATGTCAAATATAAAATTTTTAATGTATTTTTATGCAAAAATGTAAAAAAGTTGTTTAAATTTTTTGATAAAATTAAAAGTAGAATAATATATAATACATAATATAAGTCGATGCGAAGGAGCATTGCGAGCGGAATATCGCACACGGGATAAATATGATATTGTCGAGCAGTTGAAGAATAGTGATCGGCACAATGCCAGCGCCTGGGGGTCTAGCGCTTCAAGCCGAAGTACTCCAAGCGCTGTGCTGTTGCTATGCGATCCACATCGCGCTATACAATATTATGTTCCTATTATATACGTATGTATGTATATACGCGATGCCGGTAGGTCTAGTCATGGCAATTATTGCTATCGTTACTCAATTTCATTAGCGTGCGATATTTATTGCATGGCATGTGAAATGCTATTTAAGTGACACATAAAAAAGGCGTTTTTTAAACAAAGAAATCAGACAAACGTCGTAAAGGGGTCCGGGGCATTCCACGTAAAGTGCAAAGGGAAGTAAATTTTTAATTTCCATTTATCACCTCTAATTTAATAATGTAGCTAAACGTCTTTTTCAAAAATATATCCCGAAATATTTTTCAGAACATTAAATAATGACTTTTTGTCTATGGATTGTTTATGTAAATTATTACTTCACATACATTTAGTATTTAGAAATCACACCAGTCGTAAAGCTCTGTCTCACTTGTCACAATTTTGTTTAGTTTTTTTCTACATCTGTTATTAGACCAAGTGACCGGATTTTGGACTTAATGTATTTATCTTCGTGGACAATGCGTGCCTACGAGAGGAAGAGGATCGTTGCATTCGAGATGTGGTGTTGGAGAAGGCTGATGCGAGTGCCTTGGACAGCCAGAAGGACGAAAGCATCGATACTGGAAGATCTCCATATTACAACTCGTCTATCAGTGGTGTGTTTGAGAAGGATACTGTCTTTCTTTGGACATATTGATAGACGTGAGCCAGACAATCTAGAAAAGGCAATAATGTCTGGCCGAGTTGAAGGTAGGAGAAGCCGAGGTAGAATCCCATATAGATGGACTGACCAAATAAAGGTGGCTACGGGACTAAAATTTGATGAGTCAGTGCGTCGGGCTGAGGACAGACTGGAGTGGAACAGACTAATTAGAAGTGTTCATGGTGATCACGATCCTCAGCATTGAGGGACCGACTTGGAAGAAGAAGTATTTATCTTTATAAAATAATTTATTGTAATGTTGAGTCTACATTTTGTTTAGAGAATTTGTTGTCCCCAGTCGGCGATTGAGATCATAAACTACGTTTTATCTTCCAGCCTTCAATAATAATATGGCTCACTTGAATTATTTGCCATTATCACGTAAGTTAAGATTATATAATTATGTAGAAATTAATGCTGATATTGATATCTTTAATGATACATTAAATAATTATAGGAGAACTGTAACGCAATGTATTAAATCAAATAGTCCGTTATGTTAGTTAGGTAAAATAGTTTGTAATAAACTCTTAGTATAATTTTTAGCCTCACAACTTTCATAATATTAATATAATTTAATAAACCTAGTCAATAAAAAAAATATGTATATCCATACAAACTTTGTTTTACTCATTTGCGCATGTTGTGTTCACATATAATTGATGAACAATATCTAAATATAACAAATTGAAATTATTATACTAATGTCGTATGTATTGTTTATTGTTTGTGAACCATAATGAATAAAATAAAATAAAATAAAAAATTGAAACGCAGCCCATATAGGCTGCATTTTTATTTTTAATAGGTGTTATGCAGGCGTTATATAACGCCTGCATAACACCTATTCTCCTCTACAGATGCGAATCGTGACGGATCACTAGGGCCCAAAACAGCAAAATTCTGAGTTTTAAGAATAGATGTTTCAGGAGAATCTCGGGTGTGCAGTGGTTTGACTTTGTAAAGAATTGAGTAATAAGAGAACGGAGGGAACAAACTCCGCTGACAACAGCTGTCACCAAGCGGAGGCGATACGGTTGTCCCGGCCATGTGCTGCGGACGCCTCCCGAGAGCCTTACCACGCGCGCCTACTTTACAAGGCATTAAGTTCTCGATATCCGTCCTGGACGTCCACTGCTGACTGTTCGTCGGCAGTTAGTGTCAGAACTCAGAACTACGGGACGAGAACCTGACTTAGGAGGATGCGCAGGAGCTGGGAGTCGACACAGATGCTCGGAGGATCTTCGTAGACACCATATGTTCCAACCTCATATTTTATTGAAATTTTACGACACAAAAGAATCTCTCATTAATATTGAGTAGTTAGGCATAAATTTATCTTCAAATGCGCAAAGGCAGAAAAGACTTTCCACCAGTCACATTCATTCAAATAATAATTGCAACACGGAGCATATCGACTATTTGGCTTTTTCTTTAAAGCGGTATAGTAAAATGGTTCTTTCTCTTGTTTTAAAAAAATATTTTACTACTGTACAAATTATGATGACAAAGTTACAACTCAAAATTGGTCAAGTTCTGGAATTAAATGTCCCTCCAGTCGTAATGGAAAGCCTCTTCTACTAACCATATGGTTAGTATGAACCATAGATACCCATTCGTGTATACGTAGATACGTAAACTAACTTATCAATATGTTGTATACTCATAGTAGCGAGTATTTCACCCAGATTTTCACGGTTCATGGTGGGTTCCTGAGCTACCTGCATCGCTTTAGGCTCTCCGAGATCGACCGCTGCCCATGCGACTATGAAACTCCTCAAAATGTCTCTCACCTGTTGATGCATTGCCCCTTTTTCAGCTTTCAAAGACAACAGCTGGAGGCGCGATGCAGAAACCTAAGTGAAGATCTTTGCGACATCCCATCGGTGATAGGTAATAAAGAACTCACACGAGAGGTAGTATCATACATGATCAATATAGTGCAGGCAATTGGTAAAATAAACTAAAATAGGGAATAAAATGCCGAACACTCTTCTAGTGGAACGGTGTTGACAGTAGTCAACAGGCAGGCTTCTTCTGAAGAGTTTTAAGTGGTTTCCTCTCCACATAAGCAAATGCTGGGAAGTACCTGATTGGTCCACATTAGAATATCCTTCTTTTATTATTATTATCCAACTCTCTATATCTCCTATTATTATCTCCTTTTATTATTATTATTATTATCCAACAGTTTAGCTAAAATAAACTAATATAATAGCAAAAAAATCATATTTTTGAAATATAAACCTTGAATATTATAAGCAAGGTAAAAAATAATGCAACTCTCATGTAATTATTTTTTTTAAAGTAGCTAGTATTTATAGCTTCACACACTGTAATTATTGCGGGGTAAGTGGCCGCTTCACACACTGTAACATTCGCCATTCTGCATGTTTACACATCCACATTTCCTCAGCTCTTCCACCTGTCGAATTGTGTAAGCAAACGGTTAAAACCTTTATTGACGTGGGTTTATCTACCTGAATTATTTTACCTTCTTAGCAACTCCTGAAAACACGATTCAGTTGTTAAACTTATTTTATAGATACCAGTCTGTTCAATTAACAATATTTGGACACATTCACAATATTGGTAATAATTGACTTATGGTACTGCGTTGAAGGCATAAATGCAACATTTTATTGTTTTTAAATTATGTAATGTATTTTATAAGCAGTTCTGTATTTAAATAATTTTAAAAAATGAATTTTCAGAAGATATATGCGTCTCTCAAAGTGGGCAATAACGCTCTCTTGTGGGCGCTAAAGGCCTTCAGAGGGGTGCTTGAAAGTTTAGAGTAAATTGGAAGGCATCGAGGCGATCATGGGCGGAGATGGCTCATTAAAAAAAATGACTTTCAAAATTTACAAATTGGTCCCGGTCGGTATGACATTTTTTCATGAATCGACTTCTGCAGCTTTGTTTTGATTTGCTTTGTGCTAAGCTTTACGGGGAGCTCTAGAAATTTTTGTCGGTCTCGTGGTGAAGTGGTCAGCGCGTTCGCCTACTATGGAAGAGGTCTGGGTTCGATTCCTGACATGGTTGACATGAAATATTGATTTTAAAAAAGTTTTTACACTAGAATATTTCATAGTCCCTGGGCTAGCACCTGAACCGTAAGACTGATCATCCAACCTTCGCGTTACAAAAATGATCAAGGTATGCTGCGATCGGTGTACCAATGCTGTGCCCTATGCACCATTGGATGCGGAAAGGGAATGATGACGATGATGAGAATTTTTACTTTCTAAGTGGACGGTGGGCGAAATGAGTTTGAGACCTGCGATATACTCGTATATCGATCGGTATTAGAAAATATAATACATGAATATTTTGTAATGAATATGAACCTTTGACGACTATTTTCGACTCGATGCGATAACTACATTAAATTTAAAAACTCGAAAAGCGGAAATTCGGTTAAACCGTTTGTCTACAATGCATAAGTTAAAACGCAATTATAGCGCGTTTTTACGTACTAAATTCGCGTTCAAGCGCGCTGTAATTGCGTTCAGAATACCAGCCCAGGGGTGCTATTCTAAACCACTCTCGCGGCACGAGTAAACAGTTTTTCTCGTGTATTTACTTACAAAATACACGAGATAATACGGGCGCGAGAGCGTTTGGAATACCAGCCCAGGTTTGATTCCTTATAAGGCTGATATGAAATATTTATTTAAGAAACATGTTTTTACACAGCAATATTTCATAGTCCCTAAACCTAAACTGACCACCCGAAGCGTAAAACTATCATCACACCTTCATGTACGAGTATATTATTTTTTAAATATCGGTCGATATGCTGCGATTGGAGAATGCAGTGTCCTATGCACTATTAGGTGAATAAAAGGATGTAGTTTTGCTATATTTTCCTAAGGTTTCATTTTCTTGTGTATACGTTTAAGGTTTAAGATATTAAATAAACGTAAACGTCAATGTTCAATTGTAATAGAAAAAAATAAACATGTACAGATGAATAATTAATGAAACCATATTAATTAAATTTTGAAAAATTAAAAAATCGGTAGCTAACACGCTTGCCTCATACGCGGCGGGTTTCGGGTTCTATTCCCGGTGAGATCTGAATAATACAAATAATATCAATGAATTAAAAAAGAAGTGTAAAGTTTGTGCAATTATTGATTTATTTATTTTATTAGATAAACAAACAGTATGTACACATATATTGCCAATTTCTTTGTATATTAGTGTAAGAAACTCATGCACACACCAAAAAAATTGTGTACACTTAATACAATAATTTTAATTATGTTTAATATAATAAATGTAAAAGAAACGAAATGAAAAAATATGTATATAATAATAATAATAAAGTTAAATGTCTGCTTCTCTTAAAATTTCTATAATTTTTGACCTAAATTTACATACATTGTCACAAAAAATATCAGCCTCGGTAAATATATTGTTATATTGGTCGCATATTCTAGGTATTGTAGATTGTTTAAAATAGTTGGTTGACGCGTTTTCAGTGTAAAACAGAAGATTTTGTCTTGTCGGTCTAGATGGCACACGGAATGGAAGTCTTTCAAGTAGGTTTGGAGAATAAATTTTATTATTTATTAATTTGAATAAAAATAACTGGTTCTAACATTATTCTTCGATTTTTATGAGAGTTCATTCCATGGTTCTGCATACTTTCAGCATGATTATTAGTTCGATTACTTTTTATTTTAATATTTCATAGTCTTTAGACTGGTACCTGCAGCGTAAGACTGATCATCTTACCTTCATATTATAAATATAATCATCTAGACGCTGCCATGGATACCTATATCAATGCAGTGCTTTATGCACCATTAGGTACGGAAAGTGGGATGATAACAATAATACTACCATGATATATTGTGTAAACTAACTTAAGACAGCAAAAAAACAAAATAAATGTGTTTTTTTAAGCCTGGATTTTCTGTGCTGTGAGCTGTGATACATTACAGTGATTGAGCCTCTTGGCCTGTCGCGATGCAAAAATGATATTAGCTGGGGCATTTAGCAGTTGTAATCGCTATTGAAAATAACCGATTCACAATGCGAATGCTAATTATGCCATTATTAGTATACAGATGTAGCTCAGTACCTGGCAATGGAAGAAGACAGATTTCTATTTCAAATATAATTTTGTCTTACGATTTTAATCTACATGCGGAGATAAATAACTCTTTTGTACACTGACGCGTATAAAATATGATTTGAAAGCAGTACCGAGGCGGCCGAAGTTGGTTGATGATGTCACTCCTTATAATGGCGGATGGGAAAGTTGCGGAATATTTCCAAAAACAATTAACTAGAAAAACGCTTCTTAAAAGTAATCAGCAAATTAATATCAACACATCAAAAGACTAATTATCAGATCACCAACTAAAGGCAGTCTTGCGGTACCACAAATGAACACTTTACACAGACGTAAATTATATTGGACCTTGATTTATCCTAAGATATTCTAGTAACTCAACAAATAAATATTTTTTACTGTTTATTTATTTACTTGGTCATCGCATATTTTAAATGAAAATAAAAATTAATAAAAAAATTACGCGTATCTTAAAATTAAAAATATCTTTAAGCAAACACATGTACAAACAAAATATATTTATTTTAATTAACGCTAGTTTCAATTTACAATTAATAGAAAAAAACTATTTTTGTAATACACAAAAATATATTTCAGTAATAATTATTTTAGGCAAAACGAAAATCGAAAAATAATAATTAATAAAACATTATTTAAACGGAGTCTTTCAAAATCGGAAGAAATCAGCTAGAAAGAACTCTAAAATTAGCAATACTATCGCCAAAATAGACTGTGTTTTCTTATTTTCTTGGTTCTAATGATATGTTTTATATCTGATTATATTTCTCCGTTTTTTTTGTCTAAACTCTTCGCTTTAAGAGAATAGTGATTTCAATTCTTATTCTATTCTAGAGGCAACATCGCCTCAGTTTCTCAGTAATTAATAAATGTGTTTTTCTGACTTGACGTGAATTATAAAAGCTTTGAACTCTAAATCTCAAATCTCTAAAAATACAGACATGGAAGGGAACATATGAAAAATCTGAAAATAAAGTAAATAAAATAAGTAGTAAAGACATGGCTAGAGACTAATTACTTAGCTCTTAATAAATCTAAAACTAACTTCATTCCATTCCATATCAGTTTTAGAAACTATTCACAAAATGCTTATCTTAACATCAAACTACATAATAATAATTATCTTCAGAGTGCTCATTGTAATTGCCCAATATTGGATAGGACAGACAATGTCAAATACTTAGGAGTTATTATTGATATAAATTTAAAGTGGAAACAGCAGATTGAAAATATTACTAACAAACTTAAAATACTAACGTTTTACTAATTTCAAAACAATTTGAAATATAATTAATGTACGGGAACTTTTAAAGATTTATTTTGCATTGTGCCAATCAATTTTGGAGTCCGGTAAAATCGTTTGGGGTGGTGCGAGTGACATAATTTTAAATAGCGTATTTGTTGCACAAAAATCCATAATTAAAATAATACTCAGAGTCTCGATACAGACATCTACTGAAAAAATATTCCACAAATCACAACTTATGACACCAAAAAAAATATACGCTGAAACTATACTCACAGATTCAAAAACTACTCTTACTCAAATGAAAGACATAACCCCTGCAATACGTCACAAACAAATAATATAATCACTAGATCCTCAACACAAAGACAACTTAAACAAATACAAACTAATACCACTTTCGGAAGAAGGGATTTTGAGTATTATTCAATTAAAATCTATAACCTACTTCCACTATCTATTAAAACAATTAGTAACTAGTTTTTTCAACTGCAGTATTTCATTGTCCCTGGATTTCTGGATTGGCGCCTGAAGCATAGGACTGATCATCTTCATGTAAAAGATGATCTAATTTAGCTGCGCACGGGGGAAAATTAATGTATATACTAGCCAGACATATCTGGAGATCGGATATTAACTCAGTGAAAACTAAATGCCGCTTATATAACGCCTGCATAACACCTATTCTACTCTACGGATGCGAATCCTGGTACCTCACTAGGGCCCAAAACAGCAAAATTCTGAGTTTCGAGAATAGATGTATCAGACGAATCTCAGGTGTGCGCCGTGTGTGGTTGTTTGACTTTGTGAGGAATGAAGTAATAAGAGAACGGACGGAACAAACTCCAGTGACAAATTATGGTTATTAGAAAAAAGTTTTTTGTATTAGTGATAGTTTTTAATTTTTCAAAATGTAATCTGTAATTGTTTTTCAAGTAAAATTATTGGTAATGTAGGTTAAGTGTAAATAATCAATGTAATTTATAAGAACCTGCTGACGAGTTGTATATATGCTACTCAGCAGGACTTTAATTTAAGAATATATAAAAATAAAATAAAAAAATAAAAAAAACAACTGTCGTCAAGCGGAGGCGATACGGTTGTGTCAACCATGTGCTGCGGACGCCTCTTGAGAGCCTTACCACGCTTGCCTACTTTGCAAGGCATCAAGGTTCTCGACGTCCTGGACGTCCACTGCTGACTGAACGTTTCAGAGACGGGAATATGGAAGTCTGGGCATTTACAGGGCTAACAACAATGTTTAAATATGCATATTTCTTACATTTTTTTATGGGCATTGTTTGAATTTTGTGAAGTTAAAGAGCTGAAACCTTCATTGATGCGTGTGTGATTCATATAATGTAATTATTTTACCTACACACTGGGAACTGGGTACTAGATAACGCCTGAAAACATTTTTCAATTTTCATACTTCTTTATTGGACCAGTTGGGTAAAGTGTATTTTAGAAAATTACAATGAATTTTGACCGAGAAATTTCTCGAACCAGTTTGAATGCATTACATTTAGTTTACGTAAAATGACTAAGAAATTCATTCTAGAATGCTTTATGAGTAACGTTTGTGACCTTGACGGTATGTACATACGTAGATAAATAATTAAAAGTACAGTATTGACTTGTTGCTGGGCAATTTTAATATGATGACATTTCCTGAAAACTGAAAATATAAAATTGTAAAATTGAGTGATAACGTGTCTATACATAGATAATATAAAATGAGTAGAATATGCGTACATTTTTATACGGTTATGAGTCGTGCTGTAGCACTCATAAAATAAAAAAAAGTTAGGAGAGAATGTCATCAAGACAATAATCATCAACGTAATTATCTTAAAATCGGGTTGTGGTCCTGTGGCTAGTGTCTCGAATTCACGGATAAAAGATCCGTGGTTCGAATCACACTCTACCCCAACATAGATTTAGATTTATTTATTTATGACAAAATACAAGGTTTTTAAAATTTTACAATTACATTACATTACATATATTATCTGTACGAAATATTCCCAATCAGCAAAAGCGCTGGTATGAGGGGATATTATATATAATAACAAAATAGTTTAAATAAAAAGTCGATAAAATAACATCAATATCACTCGTCACACGGGCTGTAAGAACAGTTTTATTTAGGTGTTTTTTAAGTACGTGTATGTTTTGTATATTTTTTAGGTCATTAGAAAGTGAATTGTAAAAATTTATTGCTGTATACAAAAAACTACTTCTTTTTCTGTTGGTCCTAGGTTGTTCGCAAGTTAAATTATTTGATGCTCTTGTATTTATTTTATGTATGTCGTAGTTAAAATTTAATTTAATATTTGTCTTTATTTTATTCTTTTTCATCTTAAATATCATTTTTTTTCTGTGTAGATTAACTCCTCTAGATTGGTTGATTCCCATTTTCTAATAGTGAGTTAATTACAACTCGTTAACGAGTTTTTAAAAACGCCCCTTGAAAATGAAATATTTGGGTAAATCGTCAGAACGCAAATATTTTAATAATAAAAAAAAATCTTACAACCACTGGTGCTCAGGGTACTTTATAAGCACTGCAATAGATTTTTTGCTGTACAAGACGCCAGGGCCCATAATACATTGGAAAATGAATAGATTTATCTTCAATTATCTGCAAAAAAACATAATTTTTTGTATAAAAAATGAAGTATTTACTTATATAATATATATTTTTAGACATGTTCAGATACAGATACCGATAAAGATAATTCAAATCTTTATGCAAATATAAAAATTTTTGTACAGCTAATTCGATTTTGCTTTATGGACAATTAAAGATAACTCTCTTGACTTCGGGAGATAAAAATTATCTTTGATTGTCTATGAAGTAAAATCGATTTTTAAATTTTGTGTTAATATGTGCATAAAAGTTTGCAGTATTTTTGTCGGTAACGTTTAATAGAATAAGCTTTTAAATAAATATACATGGATATAAATCGATAAATATGTATACACCTGGGTCCCGATTGCAATGGGAAGTCAATAGAGTTATCTTCGACTGTCTATAAAGAAAAACCGATATTTGTGTACGAAAATGAGTATATTTGCATGAACATTTGAAGTATCTTCGTCGGTAACCTATAATTGAACATAATAAGAATAAAATTTGTATGCATACTCTGCTTTTCATACAGAAAACTTAATTTGACTTTGTATATAAAATTGAAGATAAATTTTAACTTCCCATTGTAATCGAGGCCGTAATAATCCGCATTCATGTTTTTCTTACAAACATGTTAAATTATATAATGTTCATGCAAATATGCTCATTTTCGTACACAAATATCGATTTTTCTTTTTAGACAGTTGATAATAACTATTCTCATTGTAATCGGGGCCTAGGGCCTCTACAATGGGAAGTTAGCAGAGTTATTTTGAAATTTATCAAAAACAACAAAAAAAAACACATTATAATGTTTAACCTCATACGAGATTAATAACAGCGTAATTATATATTACTCGTATGTGGAAAAAAATTAGAAAGTGTTTTATTTCAAATAAGTTTTAAATGTTTTTTCAAAAAGTAAATTCTGAAACAATAAATAAAATAGAGTTATTTTTAATTGTCCATAAAGAAATATCGAATTTCCCGCATGCAAATTTTATATTTGTTTTGAAACATGTTTAATTACAGGCTACCGATGAAAACACTTCAAATTTTCATACAAATGTACACATTTCCGTACAAAGAAATCGATTTTACATTATAGGCAATGGAAGATAACTCGGTTAATTTCCCATTGTGATCCGAGGCCCTGGATTCTGGATCTATTTAAAACGAAGATTACAGTACGGACGACTTAAAAGTATTGTAAACATAAAATTAGGGACTGAAGTTTTATTTGAATGATTAGTAATTACTTATCTTTTTATTTTATCTAAATTGTCTCCTGAATCATACAATTTATTTCAGGTAACATGTACACAGTCGAGCAGTAAAACTTTTGTTGTAACATGATAAGGTAGGCACGTAATGTATTGTCAAATCAAAGCAATATATTTAGAATCACCTTGGCAACCGATTAAATTCAATTCAAAATTACACCTACCTTCTACATGAAATAAACGTTCATTATTACTCTGCGAAATAAACTTACGAATTTCGTCATTTTACTTGTAAAGTTTTTTTGTAGTCAATCAGGTCCTCAAAACATATTTTATTTTATTAATTTCATCACCATTCCATTTGGTTTAATTTGGTATTTAATTTACGCTGTTATTTGATTTATTTCATCATTTCATTTTTGCATTGATATTTATTTGACTTATCTCATCATCATTCGTTTTTCGGACTTCTGGCCACCTAATGAAGACGTTCATTGTTTTTTATTAATAGACTATTAAACTATAGTCTTTAAAATATAGCTTGATTAAAATGACAGCTGTCAAACTAATTTCATTAGCGATGGGAAATTACTGATCACCGATCAAATCGATTTTATCAGTTATTTCATGCAATCATGAAACTCTGTTTCCGAAAATTGATATAAAAAACCCAAAAAACAAGCCTATTATAGTGTGTTTAACACAATTATTCACCAAAAAATGAGACATTTATACTTTCTTCATGAACAACATCAAATAAATTATTTTTTATTCGATCAATTTAATTGATCAATTTGTCCCATCTCTAACGTTTTTGCAAAATGATGTAACCTTGTAAGAACGTCGTTAATAATAAGGTTTATTTTAGTTTTCTTTTAGTTTTAAAGCTGATTTTATATATTAATCTTGATTTATGTTTCAAGCATTGTATTAAAAAAATAAATTAACACGCCAGATAAAAATGATTTTTCGTGTGTCAATATAAATAACTCTTTTGACGTTACTACAAAGTTATGTCGTCACTTTTTCTGACAACTGTCATTCTAATCATGTTAGAATTTAAGGACTATAAGCCAAAAAACATAATACAACAGAAATGCAGAACATTTCAGAGAAGGGAATATAGAAGTCTAGGCATCCACAGGGCTTATGACCTGCCATTGGCTGGTTTAAGTGGCCACTTAAAAATAAAAAAAATATTTGTTTATTTTTCCATACATACTCGTTTATTATTTACATAGAAATATAATTACAATAATTCACTTTAGAAAAATACATCATAAAATTAATATATAACATAAATTGAAAAAAATGCACACAAAGACTTCGGCGTCTGAGCGTGGGTCATTCCTTTTTTAACTATTAAAAAGTTTATATCATATAAATATGGTATGACATGACCACGAAAAGAAAATAAAAGAAAAATAAAAGAAAAACCGAATGAACATTTGCTGATATTACGAAAATATGATTTATTTGCAGTATGCATTTATTTTTAACATTTTTTTTAAAAAAGAATGTGTCTATCTGTTCCTTCCATGCACTTTACACACTGTGTTACATTCACCATTCTGCCTATATTTGTACAACTATATTCCTTCGATTCTTCCATCGTTTGTGAAGTTAGAGTTCTACATCTCTGTTGTATTATGTCAATATTGACTGCTTCCTAGGGGGTTGAATCCAGTCCCTGTCTACAAAAAATTGTACAAACTCAAAACATTGTTGATTAGACAAAAAACATATTTATTTTTATAATTGTTTAAAGTTTTGTATTTTTGAAATAACTTCGCGTGTGACGTCAGCGGTTCTTCTCTGTCAGTTCTACCGATTAGTTCGTTTACAATAAGCAAACCGGGTATCCTTCACAGATCTCATATCATTGGTTAGTTCATATGAACCAGTAAAGTCGTTCAAAGTAGTGCATTTTTATTAAAATATTTTTTAATATTTTTTTGCACGTCTTCAAGAAACTTTGCCGTACAATTTAATGCTTTATGTTTGACCGTGCGCAGAAAACATTATACAATTTCTCGTAGACCTGAAGTCCCTCATTGCCGGCCTCGTGATGTAGTGGTCAGCGCGTTAGCCTAGCACTCAATAAATTTTGGGTTCGATTTCCGACGTGGTTGATATGAATATTTATTTAAAGAGAATTTTTACACGATAATATTTCATAGTCCCTGGACTGGCATCTGAAACGTAAGACTGATCATCTTGCCTATTAAGGTTAGTATAAAAAAATGGACGAGATAAGCTGCAATCGATGTACCAGTTAAGCCCCCTAGGTATCATTAGGTGCTAAAAGGGGAATAATTATTATGCATGGTGCATAGGGAACTGATTTGGCATTTATTTGCCGTATTTATTTCATCATCATTCCCTTGCATAAAGCACTGCTTTGATTCTCCAATCGCAGTTTATGAGCGATCATTTGCGTATTTATTTTATTAATGGCGCATTAAGTTTTTTTTTGTTGTAACTTACACGAAGGCAAGATGATCAGTCTGACGCTTAAGGCGCAAGTCCAGAAATTATGAAATATTGGCATAAAAAGTCGTTGATTAGATGCACATACTTTACGCCGACCTTTCAGGGGTCAAGACGTCAGGCACGATAGCAAAGGTACAAACCACGAGACGGAGAAATCATGTTTCAGGACTATTACCTTACTGTAGCAATTGACTACAAAACAGTTTGGTCGAGAGTAAACCGCTAAGGGTATCTAAATAAGGCTAACGCACCAACCACTACACCACGAGGCGAGCTTATCCCCATTCGGTTTCCCTTTTCAGGATTTTTATCGGAGAGTAGCCATCGAGTCGAAACCAGGCGCACTGCGTTCTATACTTTATCCGCTTGGACAGACGAAACGCCTCAAGATGTCCCTCACCTGTTGATACATTGCCCCTTTTTCAGCTTTCAGAGACAACAGCTAAGGCCGCATGCAGAAGTTTGGACGAGGACCTATGCGACATCGGATCGGTGATACTTCATAAAGAACTCACACAAGAGGTAGTATCTTACATGGTCTAGTCAGTGGGGACATTGGTAAATTAAACTAAAGTAGGACGCAAAATGCCGAGCACTCTTTTAGTGGAATGGGGGGCCCGTTGAAGACTGTCAAAAGGCCGGCTTCTTCTGAAACGTTTTAAGTGGTTTCCTCTTCATAAGAGCAAATGATGAAAAGTTTCTGATTTGCCCACTTAAAATATCCCTCCTGATTCCAACAGCGAATAGATGCTTCTTAAAAGCAGAAAAAATATTTCTTTTGCTATCCCGTTTTCCGCATCCCAAAACTGAACCAATTTTGTTGTTTTGTTTTTAAGAAAGAGAATCAGAATAAATTTTTTGTGTCGGCTCTTTTTGCGTTTTTCATTAAAAGTTATTATATTCATAAAATAAAGACAAGATAGAGAAGAATACATAGAGACAAGTCAATAATAAATGTCTATAGAGTGTAAATCAGTACTTTAGTGCCATAATCCAGGGAGAAAATATGGGAATACATTTGTACGAAGGAAAGTCGGACAACAATTCCTAAGTCCCGAGACGCGGTGTGCGGTACGTGGTGGGCAAGCTGTAAAGCACCATTCTGCTCATGACATCACATTTTTACTTAGGTATTTAATCTTTTAGAACTCATTTATGTATAAGTTAGTACATATAATATTACGTGTAATATGTGACAAGGTAACTACTACATATGCGTATTTTTTTGTGAGTGCGGTCGTGAAATTTTCAGAACGAGTTCACTACTAGGAAACGCCTAAATAGATTTTTTCTTCAGTAAGTTAAGGTACGTTAAAATACACATGATTAGTAAGAACAAATGATGTTGGAAAAAAAGATGGCGTAGCGCCAAGAATCTCACCTAATCTTTCTCCTCCTCCTTCTTCTTCTTGTCTTTCGTCTCACCGACGGAGGTTGGAAATCATCGCAGCAATTCTTACTTTGTTGGCAGCTGCCCCGAACAAGGACTGAATGCTGCAATGGAACCAGTCACGCGAGTTCTTCAGCCAAGAGATGCGCCTTCTACCTGCACCGCGTCTTCCTTCAATTCTTCCCTGTAGAATGACTTGTGAAATAGTTTATTGTTTACCTCTCATCAAATGCCCAAAGTACCCAAGTTTTGTATTCTTTATGGTCTTCACTACCTCTTTATCTTTTTTCGTCGGAGAACGTTATCGTTTCGAACTCGGTCGTCCCGAGAGATTTTTAATATCCTTCAGTAACACCACATTTATTTTAACTTTATTTTATTTATTTATCTTTAAAACCAACACAGTCATAATAATAAACAAAAGATAAATAATAACAACAAATAACAAGACCAATTATAGGCTTCATATCGGAACAAAAATATAAAAAAACAAAACGTTCAGTTTGCTTGGGGTGAAAGGAAGTGGGATGAGAAAAAAAGGAAGGAAGAGAAGAAGAAGAAATAGTAAGTAAATAGAAAACAATGAAAAAAGTAATAAAAATGTATATAAAACACACACATTCATACAAACATTATATAAATATATATATATTTATATATATATATATACATACATACACATATACAGATATATATATACATATACACACATGAACATGCATATATATATATATATATATATATACATACACATACATACACACATGAACATATACACTTATGGACAAACATACGCGTACATATATATAATTAATAATAAAATACTGAAACTATTAAGAAAATTAAAAAATAGTAACTAAATATTTTACTCTTGTGACGTCTCTATTGCAATTTTGATATATTTTTTAAAACAGTATTTTCTTTCGTTGAAAAGATCTATGAAAAGATTTATTCACACTTCAGTACATTACATTGTATGGTGTAAAGTTTACCCTTTACCACACAGTTTACCTTGAAGATGGCTTCATCAATGGTAGACAGAACGTCGAAAAGAATCTAACTTACACGGGATCACCCAAAAAAATACATATTAATGCACACTTTTAGTGACCGTGAAAATCTACGCATCTACATGAATTTCGCGGTCAAACGTTTTATCAAATGTTATTGAATAGTTGTATACATATGACCAACTAGCGATTTTTCTATGTCTAACGGTTTCGAGACGTGTCCGTCTCTTCGCCAGGACACCAATGAGGAATTTCAGCCCTACGGGAAATTGGATACAATAAATGTTTTCTTGGGCGCGGTAAAAATTGGAGCATTAAAGTGCATACATGCATTCCGGAAAATAATAAACCCAAATCAACCAATAATAAATAAGAGAGTTATGGAAGATTTCCGGTTTGCTTACCGTCAATGGACCAATGGACAGAACTGATTGAGAATAAGCGAAAGAGAACCTCTGAAGTCACACGCGGAGTTATTTTGGAAATACATAACTTTAAAAAATCAAAGCGCTGATAATATGATGTAATATTAAAATTGAAAAAAAAAAATTTTTGCTTCGTTTAATAGTCTTTTGGAAAACAAAAAAAATCCCCCTGTACTTCCTTCATTAAACTGACAAGCAAATTCTAATATCGCCATCACCACAGTTGCTCAAAAATATAAAACCAATGTGCTTTTAGTAAAATATAATCAGTGCGTGTCAGTGTTAGCTAATAAAAGCATGTGGTTTCGAATCGGCACATTGGTTTTATATTTCTGTCCAACAACCATGGTGAAGATGTATAGTGGGATTTGCGTGTTAGTTTAATTGGTGTCCTGACGAAGGGACGGGTACATCTCGATACCGGTAGACATAGAAAAGTCTGTAAGTGGTTATATACAACTGTTTAGAATACACAATTGTTTTATTTTTGCTCTTTAACAAAACAGGAGGTCTAATTTAATAAGTGAATTAAATACATATCCCATTACTGAGATCTCACTAGGAATCCATTGGCTGTTTTTCTAAGAGAAACGGCTAAACACTCTGAGCGATATTGATTAATATACGGTTTATGCAGGATATTCTCAGAGAGATTAACTAAGATAAATTAAAAAAGAAAGGTATATCCTAAACAAAACTTGTTTAAAATTAACAGTAAAACACGTTCTGATAAGTAGAATGCTTTTTCTAATCATTGACCAATGATTATCATTATTTATAGTATTAATAGACGATTGATCGGGTCTCAAACTGTCCGACAGGTTTAACTAGTTAGAGACAAATAATTATTAGCTTAAATGTCTTTCGATCAACATAATTATAATAATATTAATTAATTAATGAATTCATACAACAATAGTTTATTTCCATCCGCTTATGGTTTTGGTTTCTATCTCGTTCGACTATTATACAGAAAGTTTATTTGTAGATTCAATTCTCGGATAGGTTTTTAAAAATAATAAATGATAATCTATAATTTCTTTAAGTTGGAATTTCAATAGATAGGATTTTTTTCTCGCAACAAGTAATCGACATACGCAATCAATAATTTAAAAATACACCATTATCCCTAATACTGATGCATGTGTACATTTAACGAAGTTTGTTTTCTCATCTTTCTATATATTTTTCACATTCGCTCATAAGTGGAGCATATGGACATCACTCTTGGCTGTTTCCATGCCATCCCGCGTCCCCAAATCGGGTTGAGGACGACCGGAAGATTGTCATAGACCTTCCAGGGCTGGTATTACAATATTCTACACGCTCTCTTGGCCGTATTATCTCGTGTATTTTGTATGTAAATACACAAGAAAAACTGTTTTCTCGTGCCACGAGAGTGGTTCAGAATAGCACCCTAAAGCGACAGGTGTAAAGAAGAGGCATCTCGGCTTAAGACTTCTCGAAGAAGCCGAAAAACGCTCCGAGTCAGGTCAATCGCCGCGCCTTTAGGGACAATTCTGTTTACAGGAAAAAAATTATAATACAAGGAAACAATGGTGAATAATAAACAAATTAAGCATTTATGCGGTGACGAGTGGCGGAGTATAATTAAATATAAGTGTTCCATATTTATTCATAGAAGATAAAGAGATAAAACTAATGAATAGCAGGTATTATATAGCAAGGTCAGGGTATTTAATGTGGCGTGATAATGCACACTCTAGTGATGAGATTATTGAGTACACAATCGAGTCGTCCCAGTACTGAGTATGTACTCACTGCCCGACTACCCAGTCAACCTGACTACACAATGTATTCACGCTTACATATTGTAGTAGACGGCGATGACACATAACTTAATATAATGGTTTTATTCTTTTTAGCGTAGGTACCTGCAAATTGAAAATGGATCTAGAGGATTTCAGTAAGGACATACAGCCATGTTCTCTAGAAAAAAAGTGTATTAACCTTTTATACTAAAATAACTTATTCATACAAAAAAGCTCGCAATAGGAAAACGTCCGGCGGATAAGGAAAACCCGAGCTGAAAAATTGAACAAAAATCTAAATATTCCTATCATATTCGTAATCTCCATAGACCTAGATTTATACTTTAAAAATAATCCAAGAAAAAGAATGAAGAAAAAACGAACAATACGAGAAAGGGAAATTTAATGTCTGAAGTGTTTACACAAAACATAATGTTTAAATTGCAATATTATAAAACAGTATAAAAAGGTACTCTGATGTAACAAATTTGGTAGCAAAAACATAATTTCATTTCGGTTAAAACATCTTTGATTATCATATTTTTGCCAATCAAATTCAGAAATTGATTCTAATTATGATTTTTCAACATCAATTTTCAGATAGCATTATCATGTATGTATTGTATTCATATACACGTACACTGCATATTCACATTTTTATTATATTATCATTTAAATGATTATCTGAAAGGACTGCTTAATGGACTAATGATGCAGAGACTGCGGTTCAGACAATTGTATATAAAAAAATATTATGCTCACGTTTGTATCTATATGAATGAAGAATGTATTGTACTCAGGTATTAATTGATTGCTTTTTCATTAAACAACACAATATAATATAATTGAATTGAAAGTTAAAATGTGCTACAGTAAATGAAAATGTGGGTATTAAAAAAAATAATTAAGAAAGTATTGATACGCATATCAGAACGAAGATGGAGATCGTCTTAGAGAAGGGAATATGTAATTCCAGGCATTTAAATATTAAATTCATAAAAAAGCCAACTTCAGGAGAAATATTCCTAATTCCATTTTGGCAAGGAGAGGCGTCACTTCAGGAGACTGCTTAGAGACATTGCAAAAATTTATTTAATATGAATCATAATAGGTCCACATATTGTGCAGCGTATTGTTCAGACGGTGACATGAAATAGATTGGGGTATTTAAAATATATATATCTGTACCTTAGGATTAAACCACGGGAGTCACATTGAACTAAATTTTAAGGACACAAGATTTTTTCATTGTGTGATTTCCAAAACATGATACCTTTTGAATCAAATTAATTAATTTCAAATTATTAATATTCAAAGCATTAGCTTTGTGGTCCAACATTTTAATATTATGTTAATAAAATTTGTATAAAACCTTCAATACTATGGTGAAGGTGTGTAGTGATATTTGCATGTTGGTGTAGTGTTGTTGTCCTGACGAAGAGACGGGTTACGTCTCGAAATCGGTAGACAAATAAGTTGGTGAGTGGTTTTATACAAATTTTATTAACATAATATTAATTAATTTCAATCTATAATAATTATTTTGATAATAAAAGTACATTTAAAATAGTCTATCAGGGACTACTGATGTTTTTTCCACTAAAACAAAGTGGACTTTAGATTTTAACTTAAACTCGAAAAAGTATTTTTATGTTGAAAGTGACTTTGGTGTTTTGTTTAGGTATAAAATGGCTTATTAAAATAATTTCTGCATTTTTAACTTCAAAACGGCAAAGAGTGGACTCCCGTGTTTTTAAAATTTTTTTAAAAATAAATATTAGCGTGCGTATAATTCACCCTAATATTTCAATTTTGGTGGCCATTTTCAACGAGTTGTAAATAACTCACTATTAGAAAATGGAAATAAAGTTAGGGTAGAGTGGGGTTTGAACCTCGGACCTCCGGCCCGTGAGTCCGCAACACTAGCCACGGGACTACAACCCGATTCTATTCTTTATCCTCTATGGAGCAGATATGCATGCTCACACTTATATTGTAATTAGGGTAACAATTTCAAAATGAAGGAATGCCTGTTCAGGGTGCCTAAAATGCCTGTTTTTGGTAAAAAGCCGTAAAAAAAAAAAGCATTTTATATAAAATTTTATTGAAATAATTACGTATGAATAAAATAATGTAATTACTTCATTAACTTTTTTCGGATGGTTAGATTTTAATGAGACCTTTTTTGTAATATTATATAAAAGCAAAAATCATCACAAGAAATTTGGAGATTTTCTTGGGTCATCAATATTGTCTTTGCTGGCTTAAAATTTAACATACCGTAGTATTCGTAAGTATATTCCTTTATTTAATCGCATTATTAAATTTAAGTAACCGGCAGTGGCATACAATTTTCATTCTTACGCGAGGGGATTTAAAGTTACGTTTAATAAATGCTTATTTTTACAACCGATACATCTTTTTTCTCAGTAGACAGAATAATAGTTTGAAATTCAAAAATGGCTTTTTCAGAGCAATCCGGCCCCACGCCTCGCCTGTCTAAACATTAAAATGCCTGTCAAATGCGGCAAACGACTGTCATTTATTTTTATTAACTTATTTATTTTCTTTTATTTAGGAAACATACAGTACAGTTACACAGTTTTATATTTTACACAGTTAGACTTAACTCCAATGGACCAGTGAAGTTTCCATATTTTAAAGTAATTATATGTAAGGTTATTAATGAAAGTACAATAAAAAGAAAAAAAAACATAAACGGAAGTTGCTTAAAAATTAAAATTGAAGTAAAAAAAGTTATTTTAAAGTTTGTAGTTAGTATTTACAAATGCAAATAATATTAAAAATGAAGAAAATTTGTAAAAGTAATTAAAAGATAAGAATTAAAATAAAGAACGAAAAACATGCTCAGATGTAAAAATAAAATAAAATAGTAATAACATTTTTAAAAAGGAAAAACATAAATATATACATACATATTTTAAGGGATTCAAAGAAACGACGAGAAGAATCTTTAAATGATATATAAGACAATAAATTTATGTAAATTTAAAAACATCTTCAAAATTAATGACACATTATAGTAAGAGCAGCAATAAATTGATTTTATATACATATACAATATAAGTAATTATAAGTAGTTTAAAAGTATAAAAACATGTCGATGCAGCAGAGAAAAAAGAAAGAATAACAGGGCTGGTATTCCGAACGCGTTTACAGCGCGCTATAATGCGAATTTAGTACGTAAAAACGCGCTATACCGCGCTATAATTTCGTTTGGAATACCAGCCCAGGTATAGCTCGTAATCTTAAAATTTTAAAAAGCAATATAAGGAGAAGATTTTAAACCAAGGGTAGTTGATAAAACTATATGGTAACTCTAGTTGTATCCCAACATCCCAACTCAACGCAGTGGCTAATTCGTTTCGTAAATTCATTCGTATCGTATGAGAGGGAACGAGAGCGAAATATGGTTTCGACTGCATCAGAATAAGATGGATATATGACGAACAAACGAACGAACGAACTTACGAAACGAATTTGTGACAGAATATGCCTGCAGGACTTTTCATCTCATAGATATTGGGATACTTTACTATTTTATGTAATATATGTGCTTTTGTAATAAAAAATACAGGGATTTTGACCTGTCATTTGTTGGTTCAAGTGGCCAGTTTAAACAATGTGTAACATTTATCATTCTGCCTATGTTCGAACATCCATATTTCTGAAACTATTTTGTCCGTTTATTTTTAAAAGTACCTAAAAGAGCTAAAACCTTTATTGATGTGATGATGTGAGTGAGATTCATTAGATTATTTCACATACTCGTAACGGCTGAAAATCATAAATATACAGTACCAAAATTAGATTGTATCAAAGGTTGAGATGATTTTTTTTTCAAAGGTGGTTTTATACTTTTTTCATTATCTCGAAGCGTAAGTCTGATCACCTTAGTTGATTAGTGCACTCGCCTACCATACTTAAGGTCCGAGGTTATATTTTGTCAAGGTGGACTTGAAATAATAGTTTTAAAGGTGGTTCTTCACTGCAATATATTTTATTGTTTTTAGACAGGAACCTGAAGCGTTTGATTGATTGCAATACCTTCTATGTAGCGAAAATGATCCAAATACGCTGCAATCGGAATGCCAATACTAGAAATGCATTGCCCTGTGCACCACTGCACTGGTGCGTAAATAAAACCGATGATGTTTTTTGAAATACAATCCCTGAGAGGCAATTACAAGCGCCATCTTCATCGTTACATACAGAGACGGTATTCTTAACTTCGCTGCTATCTCTATCTACATCGAAATGCTCTACTGACTTGTCATCTAACATGTTATATGATCGAATTCAACAAATTAGTGACGCTGAAACTATACTCCTTGTTCTTAACTAAATTAAAAGTTAAATGAATTATCTTTCACTTTCAAAATGTGGCCACTTCAAAGCGATTATAAACTCAAATAAATCCTAACTCAAACAAAAAATGTTCGCTTGAACGTGATTTTTATATGCCGTTTGACTATCAATTCTCAAGACGGTATGATTAACTTTTCGTCTGTATAAATAAATCTACCGAGGTATTACAAAGCCAGCTCTTTTGACATCTCGATACATTATACATTCAGGAAGATCGTAAAAAAGGTGAAAAAAAAAATTAATTCAATTTATTTTTTACGGCTAGATGCTGCTATATGTTAATAGAGCAGCATCTAGCCACATTATCTCTGCATCTAGCCGTTTGGTTTCAAAACTGACAATTACGTCAGAATTTAATTCGACTTGAAATTGACTTATTTCATTTCGGATTTTAAATATGCGTTTAGTAAAAAAGGTAACCACCTCAAAACGATTGAATTTTTTAACTCGTAATTGAAGCAAAAGTTGCTCGGTGGAATTTTTTGTCACATTTAATGAGTGTAGATATGTGTACCATAGGATACTTCAGACCTCGGTGCATGCCGATGCACCTACGTCAAAATTTGAAGATAAAGGGTCGGTAGTGCATCGTGATCGCTTGGAAGAATTGATCTTCAACTATGACGTCATGGTGAAGGTATGAAACTCTTAACCTCTGATTGTAATCGCGGCCCTGGACCGCTTAAAGTGTAAGAATGACGATCTTGCCTTCACGTATAAACAAACATTTGCTGAAACGCTGCGGTACAAATGCAAGTTAGTTATGCACCATCAGTGTGGATAAGATATTATTAGTCGTATAGCTGTACTCAAAATTTAAGTAAAAAAATAACCGCATTTGCGCGTTGATTCCGTTCCTCACGCTTCACAGCACAGCGTGTTAACCACTTCACCGCAGAAAATAACTACAAAAATCAAATACAAGACAACGTTTTTTTTCTGAGCGCATCGGGTCGAGAAATAAAACATTAGCATGGCTCCATTATTTTCGTCATTTTTTACAACTCAAAAACACAATGATGCTTACAACTTGTTTACCATAAACAGTATGAAATGATTAGAACATTGACACTATTTTTATGGCATGTTGGACTAAAAAATTTTTTTTTTTTTTTTTCGTCAATATTGACAAAATGGGTATGAAAGTAATATCATGAAACACATTTTTTACAAGTGAGTAATAACTATTTAATTTTAACCTTTGCATAATTAATATTTTTTCGGTGAATCTGGCCTGTCAAGGAAAACATATTTGAAAAGTTAAAGTTAAAATAAGTTATCATCAACATTGATAAATGAGAGTAATATAAAGCAATTATTAACTTTTATTAATTATTATTTTCAAGATTTAACTATAACTGCGAGTTTTAAAAAAAGTTAATTTTCTAATATAAACTTAGGTGCTATACTTCTTATTAAATTTATTATTCAATGATTTATGTAAATATGATAAATACGAGTACGTAGGTCAAGTAAGCGATCGAAATGTAATAAAGAAGAATCTGTAATTCAAAATAATGGTCCAGCACCAGAAAAAATATTCATAAATATCACAGTATTTTTAATATTTTGAATCGGGTTGTGGTCTCATGGATAATGCCTCGGACTCACAACTCAAACGTCCGTGCTTCGAATCCCACTCTACCCCAACTTGATTCCCATTTTCTTATAGTGAGTTATTTACAACTCGTTGAAAATGGCCCTCAAAATTAAATATTTGGGTAAATCATAAGAAATAAATATTTCTTTAAAAAAAATAAAAAATTTATAAAATAATAATAATAATTTGTACCGAAAATTATATCTACTATCCCAAAATACTTCAATTGCAATCAAAAATTAAATTCTTCTACCAAAATTTGTAATGTGTGAGTGTGCAAGAGGAATGTGTACGAAACTATAAGAGTTTTTTTAATGTTTTTTTACTATATTATTGCACGATGTTTTAATTTTCACAGAAACTTGACTTCATCCAGACATCAGCACAGTCGAACTCAGACTATTTAACCACAATGTGTATCGATTCGATAGAAATAATAACTTCAGTTACAAAACTAGAGGAGGTGATGTGTTGGTGGCTGTCAATAAGAATTTTATATCCAGAACACTCAAGACTGTGCATAATAATGTGAAACATATTTTCATACTAATACATTTAAATAAGTTGGAAATAGTGATGGGCTGTGTTCCCACCATTATCTCACACGCATGTCTTCCAAAATCATAGTAAAGAAGTTGAACTTCTGAAATTTTCCCATCCTGATGCTAAATTTCTTACAATTGGTGACTATAATCTTTGAAATGTTGTGTGGGACACAATAGATACTGAATCTACAGATATCTTTAATAATAACATAACAGATGCTGAAAGACAAATAATTTACACGTGTCAGTATCTAAGTTTAAAGCAATGAAATAATTTTAAAAAATAGTTCATTAGATAAAATAGAAATAGTTCTTTTCTTTCAAACCATACATCTACATCTGTATGTAAATCACTTGGTGTTGTTTTTCAACCAGATGGACATCACCCTGCTCTTGATCTAAGCATGTGTAGTTGGGGTACAAAAAATGTTGAGTCGTTAAGTCTTTCGGTGATTTTATTAAAGCTAACTATTTGATCATTTGTTATTTTCTTTCAAATGCTAACTGGTTATTTTTAGAAAGTAATAATTTAGATAATGTTGTTGATACATTTTATAATACCTTATATACATCAATTGATACACATGTTCCAATGACCAAAAGTTGAATATCTTCATTTCCTTTATGGTGAATCTATAAAATGACTAGAAACCTGTCTGATTACCGCATTTTTCAGAAGTTTAGATAAGAGTATAAAAAGTTTTCTCTCGATTGCCACTAAAAATATATTAAAAACAGTATTGAAAATCCATTAGAAGCGATAATAAGATAATATTTAATTATTCTTAAAATTTTTAAAATGACATTTCTTTACCATATGTTATGTACTAGTCCTTAAAAACTGTAAGAAATTCAAAAGATAAAGTTGATATTTTTGGAGAACTTTTTAATTGTGTATACGAACTAAATAATCAGCAAAACTAATTTAACTGTGACAGCTGTCCCGCATTTACATTGAGGTGTCGGATATAGAAAAAAGTATTTAACAATTAAAATCCAAATGTAGTTACTGGCCTTATAAAATACCATCCATTTTCATAAAAATGTATCGATTCCTTTCTACACCCACTTCATATATTTTTTAACAAATCTTTGCCAGGGGGACATTTTCGTGAATTGTAGAAATCAAGTTTTTTAACCCCGAGATTTAAGAATGGAGATAGAAGTGACAACAAATTACAGACCGCAATCCCAAATCTTATTGAAATAAATATTTTGAATAAAATATCTTTTTACTAGCCAGATAGTAACTTCTTCTCAACATGGATTTATGTCTTCTAGATCAACTCTTACTAACCTTGTTTTATACGAAAATATTATTTCAGATACTGATTGCTTTGATCTATACCGATTTCAGTAAGGCATTTGATAAGGTTTGTATAAAAATTCATGTGCTTATACACTACAGTTTATACTATCTAGTTTAAGTCAAGTATAAGAATACCTATGCCAAATTGATTTACTAGTTATTTAACCGGTAGATACTCGTAGTAAAAATTGGTGACATTCAATCCTATTCCGTCTTTATTTATTTTAATTAAATTTAATTTATTTATTTTTAAAACCAACACAGTCATAATAATAAACAAAAGATAAATAATAACAACAAATAACAAGACCAATTATAGGCTTCATATCGGAACAAAAATATAAAAAAAACATAACGTTCAGTTTGCTAGGAGTGAAAGGAAGTGGGATGGGAAAACAGGGAAGGAAGAGAAAAAGTAGAAAGGGTAAGTAAATAAAAAAAAAACAAAATTAATATAAATACATACATATACACAAAGACTCGCCCTTACATATATACATACATACGCATACACACATAAACATATTTGCATAAACAAATACAAAAATTATAACATTAAAATCAATTCCAATTCACCATTTGAAAAACACACCGTATGAATATTGTGTTAAATAAATTAATTTATGAAGTATCTGAAGTAGCAGTCTCCTACAGGTTATCTTCCCTAGACTTAATGCAATTTTGAATACACGTAAATGTCGTTTTACGCCGCACTGTGGGCTAAGAATGAAGCTCCATAGACCTTAGCGTTGCTCAAAAATCATGTACCTAATTTTGAAAAAAAATAATATTCCCGCGTTTTCTTTTTTATATTTTTGTTCCTATGTGAAGCTCGTAATAAATTGGTCTTATTATTTATTGTTATTCTGTATTATTATTATTAATATGTTTCATAATTTTTTATACTGTATCACGATGTGTATACTGTATCACGACTTTAGAACATAACACAGGGCTTTTGTACTCATAGGATACGTTGCTATTTTATGAAATAAACAATAAACATATGTACTTTGGTAATAAACAAATAAAAATAATAACTAAATTTAATGCAACTCCCCCGAAAAATGACAGACGACGCAAAATAAACTATTTGTAAAATTAATTAATGTAATATTTCAATTCAATGTGGCTAGTTAGCGAAATTACCGTTATAAATATGTTATATATTTTCATGTTTCGTGTTTCTCTTCCTGTTTTTCTTGTCTGACAACACCCTGTGTTCGTATATTGATCGTTCCTACGAAGAAGGTAGTAACTCCGAAGTTTTAACCAAATTAAACTCTTAATCAAAGCGATAATATAATCTAAGTAAGCGTCATTAAACTAATCCGAAATTGTGGTTTTTGACCTGGGCACGCCTTTTTTTGATATATTAATATTTTTATGCGTACGAACGAAATAAATTAGAGCCTCAAGTGCTTTCGACTCGATGGCTACTCTCATGTTTCTAAATTGTATCGGGACTGGATCCTGAAGAGTGAGATTAATCACTTACCTTCTTGTAACAACGAATGGTTGAGGTAACCTGCATTTGATGTACCAGTGCAACGTCTTTTTCACCGACGCGTCGGGTGGTTATAGGGTAATGATTATGACTCCCTTAAAATGCTTGGCTTTGTTCTTAGAAATGCCAAGACCTTTCCTAACACTCAGATTATGAGGACGTTGTATAATTCCTTGGTAAGAAGTCGTTTGGAGTTAAGTTCCATTATTTGGTCGCCACATGAGACTCGATACTCTTTGATGGTGGAGAGAGTGCAGAAAAAATTTCTGGGCTATCTGTACCTAAAAGAGTGTGGATATTATCGTTGGCTCTTCCCAACCGACTTTTTACTGGGGATGCTAGGCTATCAGTCATTATGGAGGAGGAGGGACGTTCATTTGGGTGTCCACTTTTTCCAGGTGATCGGTGGTCGCATACATAACTCAGAAATTCTGATGGATGTAGGTCTGTTCGTACCTGATAACTATCTTCGACAAAGACAGCATCGATTATTTTACCTACCACGATGCAGAACCAACCTGCCAATGGTAATGCCGGTTGGTAGAGCAATCTTGCTACTTAATCGCATCGCCTCGGATGTCGATATATTTCACGACAGTGGGCCTTCCCGAAGGAAAGCACTTTCTAACTTTTATTTTTCTTTTTACATTTTGTAATATTATTTTAATAACATAACTATCTACTGTAATTTGTAATATATTATTGTATTTAGAATGAATGTAATGTTCTAAATATCTGAATAAATAAATGAAATGAAATGATGAAATCTAAAAGAATTACTTACGAATAATAAAAAAAAGTAGTAACAAACTTTCATTCAGTCATTTTCAAATGTTTAATTGTTTGAAGTAAGGACAAAATAAGCAGGGAGTTATAGTGTGTTTTTTATCAATACTTTAAACACTTTGAGTACCGGCCGAATACACATAGAATTTACCCTGTGCCCAGCCCATTTTTGTGAAAATTGGTTTTCTAAAAAGTGTTGCGACAATTAAAAAATACTGCGTTAAATCAATTAAAACTTCTCATATTTATTTCAAAAAATTTAATAAGTCATTTTTGTATGATGGTTTTACCAAAATTGGCCTTTATTGAGAGCTACATAGCAATGTTCGCACATATATATGGTCTCACACTTTTTTTGTGTTTTGGATACCGGAGCCGTGTAAACACGCGATTGTAATAATCACGCCTTGTGTCTCGGTCCCGTTTTTTCACGTGATTTACCAGCAGCGGAAAAGTACAAATTAAATTCACTAAATGCACTTTTTTAGACAGCTGGTAAACCACGTGAAAACACGGAACCGGGGCACAACGCGTGGTTATATAATCACGCGTTTACACGGCTCCGGGATACAAAGTGTTGCAAAAGCCTGCACGCTCTCCGATGTACAGTCGCGTCGAATAAAATCACTGACATTACTTTCTAGACAAACCTAATAAATAATAAACCACATATTAAATAATTTAAATATAAATTTTAAAAACACTTCAGACCCACCCTCTTCTGAACTCCATATAGTAGAAAATTGTGTATCTTGTAGAATAAAATATCTTGTTTTAAGGAATGTGTTTCAGACAGTAAAAATGAAATCTAAATATAATACACATAATATGTATAGATACTACTACTACTATATAATATATGTAAATAAATATAAAACGAACTCCTTCTCTAAACAAGAGTTTTCACTCTATTAGACGGGTGGGTTATACATTATATATTATGTAGCAATCACTTTGTAATTTGGTACTTATTTTGTCAAGAATATTTTTTCAATATATTTTTTTTTAAAAGTCCTCCTTTGTAAGATGGGCCGAATCGACTTACCCCAGTCGTTTTCCGAGCTGACAATATGAAGGTGTGTTAGTAATACTATATGATACACGTTCGTCTGCGTGAATGTGGATGTGATGTATTGAAGGAAACGTTGCTCTGACGTCTGATGGCCAATATCATAACTAACAACATTTATCGGCTGGACGAGAGCGCATTAAACGGTATAAATATACCTACGTTTTTTCTCTCGACCCAAAAAATCAGCTTGTATTTTTAGTTGCGATGTTGACTGAAACGTGAAAATCGAAAAATGTGCCCTGATAAATTACCCACACATTCATTTCTGTTTTCTCCCGTTGCGTTCTCCTTCTCCTAACTTTTTTATTTCTACTTAATCTAAGTGGCATTGAATTTAATGATTTTATCCCAGACACAATGTGTAGCAAGTATAACTGGCTTAAACTGAATAGTTTTTCTAATTATGTAATTGATTGTTATTTTAATATTAACTAATGCAATTTGGTGTAGGATTGCCACAGTTCAGTGTTTGAAAATAAAGATTAATGCCATATATCTACCGAATGCAATATTATCTCATTAAGAAATGGTGTCAGTATGATTGGTGTACAAAACACGTATTACAAGATAAATATGTATGAAGATAACACTTGCAAATTGAGATATCGAGCCATTTTGTTGAAATTCAATAAAAATATAGTTTTCTAGTTACATTTTTCTAATTATCTCAAGGACAAAAACTATTTTTAAGAGAGGAGTAAATTACTGGATTTTTCTTAGTGGGAGGGATTTAAGTAGAAACTCTTTGATAATTTTACGAATGTTTACCATATTGATATACTAGTTGTGGTGATATACCTGTATATCTGTGTTAACTAATTACTCTACTTGTCCCAACTCAACACGGAACTTTTAGTCCCATGGAGTTGGGACTTACGTTTCAAAAAATGTGAAATAAACTGTTTATATGTAAATAAATTTAAAACTTGTTTCTGAAAAAACTTTTCCAGATAATACTGAAAATCTTAAAAACGTTCATTAGTTTTTTTCTATTCATTTTTAAAATACAGATTTTAATAAATCTTTCGAATAAAATATGATTCTTTTTCATAAAACATTTATAAGTCATAGTTGAAAAGTTTTGTTCATTAGAAAAAACAAAAAAAAAAACATCAATTTTACACAATTTATTTAAAAATGATGCTTGCGTTTATATTTAAAAAAACACCGTTGATTTAAAATGTTCATAGAATTTTAAAAAAATATTTTGCAGATAAGGAAACATTTTTTGTACCTCTTTTGCTAATAAAAATATCATGCAACCGGTTTTTACTTTTGGATTTCGCACGTTTTATTGCAAAAACAAACCACTTTGCACTGTTTTTAAAATTAAAGAACAAACAAAAAAGACCAGAGGAGTTAATAAGTACAAAATTTCACATAATTTAGTCAATTTTTATGTAACAAAAATTTACACATGAGCAAAAAATAATTGACAAGAAAAATGACATGCAACTATATAAGGACAACAGCAAACTGACTGTTTCGTCGTGATCGTAGAACAACGACGGATGTACGAAAAATGCGACATTTACTTTTCATAAATTGAATAAAACGTTATTAAACTAAAACGCAAATAACTAGCCCAAGTATCAAATTAACGATATACTTTGGTATATCGAGTTTCGAACGTAAAGCGTGAAAAAAACCGCTCTCATGTAAAGTTAAAAAAAATCACACGCGTCCTCGTTCTACGATCACATACATAAAAGTGCTTAAATTGATTGATAATATTTTTTGCGCAAATATTGATTGATTTAAGTTGGATTTTGCCATAACAGGCCTAAATTATATTATTTTATTTTTATAAATTATGGATTATCAAAACAGTATATACAAATAGTACACACTGAAGATAATTAACAAGCTTAATTTAGAATAACTGAGAATAGAAGTTTTGTCTTTTTTGCTCTTTATTTCTTGTCACCAAATCAAATATTTTCCACTTTCACTTCCTCCATAAATCCTCCGCCACTTCTAATCATTTTCTTTCTTTTCCCTTCCCTCCATCTCTTTGTTTTGCCCCCATTTCTTTAATTTTACTTTATGTCAAGCACATTGTTTCAATTACTTATTATTTTATTTATTATATAAGTAAAACTGTAGCTTTATTTTACTAAAATTAAGTGAATACTTACAATTGGATGGCAGGTCCTACAACGTGCAAGTAGAGCCGTTCTTGTATTTTTTCTCGCATTAAGTAATATTAATTTTATTGAAATTTAAAGCATTAACTTTGTGGTCAAACATTTTACTAGATATTATTAAATATTTGTAAATAAATACTTACCGATTTTTCTATGTCTACCGGTTTTAAGACGTACCCGTCTCTTCGTCAGGACACTAATTAAACCAACATGCAAAACCCACTTTCACCTTCACCATAGTTGTAGCACAAAAAGATATAACCAACACGACATGTATTTTAATAAGCACGGCCACTGATTAGGACGAGGAGACGGGTACGTCTCGAAACCGGTAGATATAAAAAAGTCGGCACGTGGCCACATACATATATTTAATAACATATAGTAATATTTCATATTATATATTACATAATGAATTGTTTACTGCTGTGATTATTTCTGTTTAAACTTTTTATTGTAAAAGGTTCCTTGAACCGTTAATATAAAAATAAATATTAAATCTAATGTTAAATATGAATACTGTTTATAAAATTTCAGGTAAAATGTAAAACATATTATATTTTTCATGTAAAGTATTACATTTTTTAAAACGCCTATCTGTTTTAATATCTCGGTAGTCAAATGGTAGAAGAGACCATGTATATTTTTTTCAGAGTTTCCAGTTTTCAAGAGTTTTAATATATATTTCAGTAAATACGCATTAAAAAAAACATCATCATTTAAAATGGCAATTAATTATTGAAATGTGATGTCAAAATATTTTAGTTTGTGGATTAAAGTCTTGAAATTGAGTCTTATTTCATCTTTCCTAAACATTTAAAAATAATTACAGATGGTCCCTTCTGCCATCTGACTACCCAACTGTCAATAAGTATTTTTTTTTAAAATTCTGGAGAGATGTAGAATCATACTATTTTAATAAAAAAATAACTAGTGTCGCTCCCACACAGGATCTCTCAAGTGTGACATTTAGCTGGTTTATATTATTCATCCAGTAGATCTGTCACTTGAAATATGTTACTAACTCTGTTCTAAAAATAATTGAATGATTCTTGTTGAAAAAATACATTTTGTAGAAAACGAATGAATCGGCTGTTTTTATGTTCTTGTTTATTGTACTCTTATATCTAGAGCAAGAAGAGTAGGAAGAAGCTTTGATCGGTACTTATCTTGGATCGAGTAAAAATAACATTTTGTTTGCTTATTCCAAGGTGGGAAGGGGGGGGGGGGGGGCAGCTCGAGAAGGTTGCTAACAAGATTATATGGCTACCAATCAATAATCTTATGTCACAAGTGTTTAGCGAAGAGTAAAGAGTGTACGTAATACCCGCTATCGAACAATATAATGCTAATAAAGATAAGTTTTTGACTTTCCATACTTGTGTCACATACTTCACAATACCACATACTTTGACGTTAATTAACGTGTTTAACGTGTTCCGATTGTTTGTTTAAGGGTGTTAAACAATCGGAATTCTAGCCCCCCTTGCCTATTTAAAATGATTTAAATAAAATACGGTTTTAATGTTTCTTAGAACTTTTTGATAGGATGAAGTAATTAGTATCATACTCGGCTAGGCACTACGAGAATTATGCGCCGGCATCGGAGTCGTGGAGCTTTAAATCGCAACCATTATTAAATATAAGTATGAAGTAATTTTTTTAAAGACATTTAAAACTCAAAAAACGGCGTAATGTTAAAAGTGAGCCACGCCTGTATTATGTCACATTAACAAAAATATACAACAACAACAACAAACCATCACGCCGTTGCCCCGTAGGGGTAGGCAGAGAGGATAGAACGCCATATCACTCTATCTTTGCATACATACCTCGCCATATCACTCTATCTTAGCTAACATACCTCGCTTCCTCTATATTCATACATCTTCTCATGCACGCACGCCGATTATTCCTACTTTTGACATGTCCATCTTCAAGTATTTGATGGGCTTGATCGTGCCATGTCTTTCTCGGTCTTCCTCGTTTTCTGCATTTATCTATGTTAAGCTATCGAAAAGCTTTATTTAGTATCTACTTTATTACCATTATTTTTTTATTTTTTTTTTAGAAATCCAAATAAAAGTACTTAAATACAAAATTGGATTTGCGCTCGAAGGATTTTACCAAATGTGATAATAATATTTTAACAGAGGAGAAAATTTTTCGAAAAATAAATATTTTGTTACGTATTTTCTTATTAGATTTTTACGTCTATTATAACACAATAACATATTCAAATATGTTATTTTACTTTCTTTAAAATTTCATTCTTTGTCAAACGGTTAAAAGGAATACGGAGCAGATACTAAAAGCCTCGACAGAGGAATAATTGTCTTCCGGAACCGGTCAGCGACGTTATTAATACCAATGTTTGGAAATAAGTAAAAGTTATTAATGTATTTTGAATAACAAGTAGATATTTGAAACGAAGACGCTAATGCTTTTTCCAGTTTTCAACGCTCAAACTTTGCTCGCTTTTTAATTTAACATTCGCGCGGAGATATGAGAAACTCTCAACAACAAAGTGTCGGGCCGTATTCAAATAATTTAAAAATGATATTTAAACGCGGCGTAACACTTAAAATGACAGTACTTAGTATGTAATTGGTAAACTTTCATTAGAATAAATTATGTTAAGATACATCGGAGTGATAAACAACAAGGAAGCTGCATTGCATATAGAGTGCTGTGTAATATAATATACTATTTAGATTTACGCATACGAATGTATAAATTAACATATAAATGTTCGTAGCTGCGCTATAACGAACGGAGAAGTAAGAATTTAAGATACATTTTTGATTCTGGAAGAGGATTTTGGTAAAGTTGGAGATTTGAATATTGCGTGCGTGAAACTGATAATGGCCATTCAGACATATTGAAGTATATATTATTTACTTTATCGACTAAACAATATGGATAACTCGTTTGTCTCATACATACTAATGGATCGTATAATTTGCATCAATTTTGACAGAAAAACGCTGTTAGTTGAAACATTCTTAATATTTTAATTTCATACAAAAATACTCATTTCAAGTGCTAGTTGCACCAAAAAATGTAGACAACGTTTAAAGTAAAATAATTGCTGCGTTTTAGTCAAAATATGTTCTTTTTTTATCTTACTCTTTTATGAAACCCATTTCATCCATTTTGACAAAAACTACATAATATTATTTTTTTTTAGTTGCAACTTGTTCTTTTATATCGACTCTTTGTCATATTGTTAACTCAAGACAAGATCTGGACTTTTTTGGTTTAAGTTTACAACGATTTAAACGAGCACTAAATAAATAGTCCAAATCTTGTCTCGATGTCCCTTATGTTTATCAATGCTTCTTTTCTTTTTTTTAAAATGTTTTAAACTATTCTTTTATTGTAATATTTAAACCCTATAAATTGTATACATGGACAATGTCCGTTAATAAATAAATATATCATTAAAATTTATGCACAAAGCACTTGGCGGATTTATTGCTTAAGAAGCTTTATTCAACTAACCAAAAAAACAGTAAATACAAAAAGCGATACAGATCGAGATTCCAGTCCATAATCACCTTACAAATATAATTTATATGCGAACACACTTTTTTTCTCTTTCAATAAATGCAATGATAATATTGCGGAGGGGATGTTTGGAAAACCGAAGCATCAAAGAGGTTGTAAGGGGAGCAGTTAGGGGCTCCGTAAAAAATAATACGGAGGAGAGTGATTGATTGCTGTTTCAGGAGCAGAAATGATAAAACTACTGAATCGAGCCGAGGGCGGAATCATAGACAACATAAAATTTATTTGAAGCACTAACTTTGTGGTTATTCATGATATAATTCTCCGAACCGTGGATCTGCGACACAAGTACGGAACGGGAACACAACCTGGTTAAAAATATATATTTATATTATACTCTAGCAAATAAATCTCACGCAGTATCTGGTTTCGCTAGCATTTTTACATTCTGATTGTTAAACATACTTGTTTACACGTTGAACGATCAGGAAATGGAACACGGGATTTACTATGCGATAGTAGTGCGTACGGTATGTTAATGAGATGTACACATTATAATAACCACACACAAATAAATATTATATTTAGACTCAGTAAACAGATCTGTTTTTTTTACATTTTAAATAATATTAAGATATTTTAGAGTACACGTGGATTAGTACCGTAATACATCGGGTATTATCCTGTGTTAGCTCCCTAGTTGATAAAACATTTATTATATTATAATGCTTACAAGTTATAGCTCCTCTGTCAGCTGCTAACTCCTATAAGAGAATATATGCTAATCGCATGATAAAGTCAAGTGTTAGTCGTAGGTGCTATGTACGATCCGGTGGTATTGTTGCTTACTGTAGTGTGGATCAAATATCTTAGATTTGATTTGTACTCTAGCATAAGATTGAGTTAAACACACAGTTACGAGGATTACGAGTATGCAAGACTAGCTCCACATTTTTAAAAATCAGAAGAAGGCAATTGGAAAAAAATGCGATGATTCAAATTACACCACCCTTCATCTAACACTTGTTTACCCTATATCATATTTAACATACATATATGTATTATTGTTTCGCACATTAGAAGTGTTGCGCATTTTGCAAATTATTAAATCTCTCGCTACACGCGCTGTCTCGCTGTCTGGCAGTAATTCTGTTTATCGGCATTATGTTATGTGACATAATAACACTGTTTGGTTAATTTATACAATTTTAATGAAAAAGAAACTCAAGGGCGCCTCGAATTGTTGTAATATCTACGAAAAACCAATTAACACGAATCGTGTTTTGTTACTTTATTATTGAAAATGTCGTGTTTTTTTTCATAAGCTTCATTTGTACTACATTGTTATTGTACTCGTAATATAATACAATACAAAAACAAGTCAAAATTTTAAACAGTTTCAGTTTTTGAGAATCTTTGTTCTTTTTAGTATATTATGCTTCGCGTGGTCAGTTTTGAGTTTCGATGCAAATTTTTACCAATTTATTGTAAGTATTTTGTTTTTTAACCCTTTCGAAGATATCTCGCGCACGGTACAATGTACCACGAACATTTAAATTTAAGTATCTATGTTTTACCACCGATTTAACACGTTGCCTAAAATGAATAAAATGACCGTTCCACCTTTGAATCCGCATGGTATTCTCTAGGAAAAGAAGTCCCTATTGATAATATGTTTAATTTCCAAAATCTGTTAAATTTGTCGGACGTTTTTTATAGTTTAACTTTTATGAAACAAAAGTTATTGATATTACAAGCTGAGACCTTGAGACTAATAATTCTTTCGAGATAAAAATTCCCGGGAAATGGTTTCGTTAATTTAGATTTAATCGGATTTGTTTCAGTTTTATTTTGCGGCCTCGAAGTCGACCATCTTCTTTAGTTACGAATACATTGAACACAAATCACGTTCGAACTTATTTATCTCTTTTTATATTAAAGCTATTGCTAGTTAAACGTAATTTTAGCTTTTATTTGTCTTGGCCCCCTTTGCTAAATAAATATAATATTTATTCTGGAATTGTATTTTAGGAAAGGTAATTAATTTTTGCATTATTTTTATATGTCGATGATGCCATGCTACTTGCTAGCGATGAAGAGAATCTGCAGTTCTTAGTTACAAAGGTCTACAATGTATGAAAGGGGCGATTTGCTGACGAATGTTGATAAATCTAAAAAGACGCGCGACAATCATCATGTCAATTTTGATATTTTTTTAGGCTTCAATTTTTTTCGGACTTCTCCGGTATAAAATAACGCACACTAGCAGTAAGTCGTTGTGTTGTGGAACTTTAAAACTGACCACTATTCTAAGATGAAATTACGTGGCAAGGTTTACAAAATTAAAATAACAACCTTATATTACTTTTCATTGTATTACTCGACCCCAAGCAAACTACGTTGAACATTCTAATATTTTTACAAAGTATTAGAGCGACGGAGGCAATGTATTATAATATGTGTTGTGTTACTTTATAAGCTAATAAGCGCTAGAGACAGTGCAACATATTATAGTGAGTCAACAATTGTAGTTTGAAAAATAAATGCTTAAAAATAATAGATTTTAATTTGTATAAAGATTAATTTTTGGTGCACACACGGAAGGTTCCGGGTTCGATTCCCGGTGAGAACACAAAAAAATAAATGTGATTTTTCTCAAGCCTGGATGTTCTGTGATTTAATTCACAACTGTAATTGAGCCTCCTGGCCTGTTGTTGAGCAAAAAACAAAAATAATAAAATACATAAATTAAATAAATCTACATTTCTATGATTGTTTTTTTACCGGTTATAATAAATAAAATTTAAAAAACGCTATAGGACCTGCCATCTAATTACATGTATTCGCTTTAATTTTACAAAATAAAGCGACGGTTTAAAAAATATAAAAAATAAAATAAAAAGTCATAAAAAAAATCTTAGTAAAAATTAAAAGAAAGGAAATACCGCCCGAAAAGTCACGAAGAGAGAATCGAGGATGAATGAAGGAAGTAGGAATGTAAAATTGCATTGGATTTGATGACGATAAATAAATACAAAAATAAGGACGAAACGTCCGTTTTCTGTTATTGGATTAAGTTAGTTCGTTCTTTTCTGTGCCTACTCTACGAAGTGTTATGAGTTGTTTGCTCACATGTGGAGATGTAAGGCGGTGATAAAGGTGAGTAACGTAAATATATCTTAATACACTAATGTGTGCTATTTACATATACAAAATGTTTCATTTATACTATACGAGTTAAACCCGGCAATGCTTTGCTATTTCTAGATTTGAGTATTTACTCGTATACAGATGAAATTAACACAATCGAAAGTTTCATATCAATTGAACGCGGTTATGCAAATATAACAATTTAGGAAAAATCAGATATTTATGTTATCGGGTGCAGTAAGGTCAACTGTTTATTCTGCTAAAAAAAGTCATGCCGCTTTCATACAAAAAACTGTAATAATCACCTTTTGAAAATAGTGTTGGTCACAAAAACGGCATTTCTCAATTCACAAAATTCAATTCAATTCAATTAATTTATTTTAAATATAACATATACATTAAAAACATATATTCAATATGTACATTTTATAACAAATAAAAAATACATGAAAGAGACTCATGTCAAAGTAGTAGGAATCCTGCCCCGGAAAACCCCTTTGGATACACGAAACAGATCAATATCCAGGGCGATGTTGTTCAGCATAGCGGTAGCCTCTCCGACAGGCATAACCATAGGCAGGTTGGTCCTGTATATTGGAATATGAAATAATCTATGCTGACGCTGTCTTAGGTATTTATCAGGAACATAAAAACTAATGCTCATCATAATCTCATAATCATCGATGATACCGCGCAACAATCGATAAAAATGTGTAGTCAAATACACATTCCTTCTAGTCTCTAAACTGTTGTAGCCAAGCATACCCCGGAGAAACTCGGTCGGGTAGAGCCAAGAATAATACCCGCACTCTCTCATGTGTATCTCAGAAACTTCTTTTGGATTTTCTCTCTCATAAGAGAGTACTTCAGTTCGTGTGGCCCCCAAATCGTCGAGCCACTCTCGAGTCTACTTCGCACCAAGGAGTTGTAAAGAGTTCTTAGTACGCGGGTATTTTCGAAAACCCTGGCAGTACGCAGAACAAATCCTAACATCTCCAATGCATTACCACAGAGAAAACACCCACAGCACTAGAAAAATCTTACGGTACACATGCTGACGGGAAGATTAATGCCTCCAGGAATCTAGTTCTCTTAAATAAATTAAAATGGACGAATACACGAGTACATATTTTAATTTAATAAATTCGTTGATTAAAAAAACTAGTAATAAAAAACATGTTTTAATAAAGAATGTCAACTATCACATTTATTGTTTAAATAAGGTATCATTCAATAAAAGATCTGGCTGTTTGCCTTTTCGATTCCTTAAATACATAATTTAATCATTTTAAAAGTTATTAATACAAATGAATTAAGCGATTCGTTACAATGAGGTACCCTTATGAATAAATATAAATAACATGTTTTATACATAATGTCCCAACACACATTAGAGTTTTACTAGGGCTGACTGTTTTCTGCAAAATATAATTATTTGGTTGTGTGGTCAGCCAGACTTGAAAAAATCATTAGAACTGGTCAAATACATAATTTTTTTTTGTATGTAAAAAATCGAATGTATGGATTATTTACCATTTGTCAAAGTAAAAAACATTCCAACTGTTGTGTACATTTAATTATTCACTCTTTTCACAAACGTGCTATTATCTCAGTTGACTTTTCTATGGCTGGCTGCTATCTGCATAACTAAGTTAAGTTTTTGTATTTTATTAAAATTAGACATACATGTACATGTTTATTATTTGTTTTGTGTTTCGGATTACAAAAATTGTGAGGATATGCGGTGACAGGGAATTTTGATGAATAGGTATTTAACATCGTTATGTCACTGTCTTGGTGATTTATCCCCGATACTGTGCGAAAAAGAGAACTATATGTTGGACCTTTTATGCCTAACTAAAATAGACAAAATTAACGTTTCGTTGTCCTGTTTTTCAGACAGATGAAACTAGGCGCTTTTATGAGTCATTGGATGGTTCTAGATCCCATAATAAACAATTAACTAAAAAAGCAAAACAATCGGGACACGCCATTGGTAACTATCTATTCTGTGCAAAAAAATCGGTGCCATAATCCAGGGAGAAAATACGGAAATACGTTTGTATGAAGAAAAAAATCAGACCGCGTTTCCAAACATTATTAAGTATACTTAAAAAACTTTGCTTCATGATGCTTTTACGTAACTATAGAAATAGGTTCGGTTTTAAATAAAACCATTGACATATGGATGCACCTTAAGCCCTTTAAAATTATGACACTCAACTCATGCCCAAACGATCAGTTATGCTCAATGCTTATTTATTTGTTCTTTAACCGCCAGCTGGGTTTCGACGTGAGCTTAACATTTGATTCCAAACCAAAATGCATCACTTAATCAGGATTTGTATTAAAAGCGTGTAAAAACCGTTCGGAGTTCGGATAAACGTAAAAAAGATGATGAAACTTTTCATTCGTAAGTAGATACTTGTTTATGATTAAATGTCGTAACTTAAAATAATAAATATTCAAATTTAGAATCAAAGGAAATGTCAAACTGCTCTTTTTGCCAACAAGGGTTCACTTCTTACTGTAGAAATACGATTTTTTTAAATGTATTAAATGTCAGTTAATATTGTATGTAAATTAATTTTAGTCTATTTTATTATATCTTATATGTTTTTAATTTCTCTTTTCTTTTCTTTAAAAAAAAAATCTTTCTTTGTTTTTACCTTTCACTAAACTTAATCTTTAACTGACATTTATTGATAAATACATAATATTTCAAATATCTGCCTTCTAATAATATACAAAATTATAAATCAAACCGCTTATACACGCGTTTGTGTAATATTCATGTAAAGAAGTGAATTTGAACAGGAATGTTGCGTCTCATAAAACGAAATAATACGGACCAAAATGGACACCAAGTCGTTGGAACAATAGGCGTAATCCTGGGGTCTACACACGTGCGTTTCCAGAAATTCTCCAGCAGCCTAGTGGACCACATGGTGACGATATCTACCTACTGTCTACAAAAGATTCTCTTCGGACATCTATCTCCCTTTGTTAACCATGGAGTTGATACAGTGCTTTATTTATTTAGTTTTTTATTGCTTACTTCTTGGTATGAACACTTGACCAATTTACTACTATACTCTATTTTTTATAAATTTATTGATATTGTTTTAACTTTGCTGGAATTCCTCTCATCCATGCGCTTTGTAGCTGCACGATGATTGGTTATCTAGCTTTCATATTTCAACTTTAAAATACCTTAATTTTGTAAACGGGGTCTAGAATTCCAATCGTCTATGCGCTTAGTAGCAGCAAGGCGTGTTGTAATCTTACTCCTTTTTACTATTCATATTATTATTATTTTGTAATACACTAAATTTATTTGTCAATTTTTAAAATGTGTAAATGGGGGCTAAATTTCTAACTGTCTATGCGCTCTGTAGCTGCAAGACGTCCTGTAATCTAGCTCCTATCTATTATAATTTTTGATTGATCTTAATTGAAAACGAGGAACTAGAATCCCAACCGTCCATGCGCTCTGTAGCTGCAAGACGTACTGGGATATTTATTAATTGTACAGCGCCCTTGAGGTGATTTTCACAAAAATGGCGCTTTATAAATTATCCAACTATATATATATATATTAAATTGATTTTACACTCTTATTTTATATAATTTATGAAAGATGGTGGAGTTCTATAATTGAGAATATATGTAAAGAACGTTAGTTATGCTTACTTAAAAAAATTATGTATTTTATGTATTCTTGTTGAACTTCCAAATAAATTTAAAAAAAATACATATATATATTTTAATATTACTAAAAATCGAGAAAAAAAAGAAAATTGGTGAAATTATAAGGAATTTAAGTTTAATTTAATTTGATTGAGATCCGTAAAAATTTGTAAACATTCAAATAAAAACTTTTTTACATGTTAAAAACTAACATTCTCACATTTTTTTAGTATATTTATTGTCATCGGACGCAGCCCTGGTGAATGATGATTAAAACATTTACGCTCCTATTTTTTTTTCTACAGAAAAGTTAGAGATTTTAAGGGCTGTAAAAATACTCAAAACAAAACTCATAAATATGTTACGCGTAAATCGGTTCAGTAGTTATTTAGTCAATCGAGGACATACATACGAGCATTGCCTTCTATACATATAGATAGATATATTTTTAATGTTATTTCACCAAGTAAATGCTGAAACAAAAAATAATATTTTAGCAGCGTTTTTTGAACTGTGCAAAACGATAGAATTTTGTAGAAATACCATCGTTTTATAATTTAAAAATAATGTCCATTGTCTCAAAAGAGACCATCAAGTTAGGCGGCATATTATTTTATTTATTTTGTATGATTCTAGTATATTAGTAAAAATTTGATCAGCTTGTATTTGATCGGTTCACTTTTACGGCTTCATGCCAATATGGCTTTAAGCTCAGAGCTTACTCACCGACATACATAGTTTAAAGTTATACTTATAATTAGTTTACAAGATGTCATTAGAACAATATTTTAAGTATTTCGAACCAGTTGTACCCTCCGTAGATTATTCAGTTTCCTCCCTTCAAAATATTCAGAAATCCCGGCGAAGATTAGTTAGATTAGATTAGCCCTATAAATAAGGCGTTGAGAGCCACGGAGGCTTAACCAATTCATGACAAGAGTTCCACATGGAACTCAAAAAAGTGTTGACCATAGAATTAAGAATAGTCCAGAAACTGCATACGCGCATCAAACAGAAGGCGACTCAACTACTCCTAAAGGAGTAGTTTTACTTTTTGACAATTAGTTTCTTTGTAGACGTCGCTCAGTATACAACTCCCGATTTGAATTCAACTATGCCGATTTGTGTCGTTTTAAAGTGTAGAAATACTGCTGGATAAAAAAGAAACGGGTTGGGTTTCCCTATATTTTTTTCAGATTGTCAAAGAAAACAAAATGGATGTTTTGTTGGTGTTGCCAGGGTCAAATTTCGTACGCTACTTTAGAACTAACGAAAATTGGACCTCTCGGATCAAACAACGCTGAGGTGGATATTTGACCGACATTATTTTTAAAACATCAAATATTATTTAACATGACATAAAAATATCCGTTTTACGTAAAATAAAATTTGTTATATTTTTTATGTTCAAAGTTCATTGATTTAATTACTCTTATTAAATGACCCTTTATTTATCTACTATGTTGTGTCAATCAATGTATCCGCGTGTATAATAAAATTTTAGAGAAATTAACAAATCGCTTTTTTTTTAAAAAAGGATTATCTTATTTTTGTGTTATGATTATATTTTTCGCGATCTGGCAATACTACACGGAGGCTTTACGTATGCGAGCGGCAAAAGTGGGGTTTTTTGGACACAGTCCGACGTATTCAAATATGATTCTACGCTCCTTCTGGACTCTTTTTAATTCTATGGTGTTGATATTCTATCCGTCATTTTGAGTTGTCTTGTGAGGAAAATCACGCAGTTAATATTTTTTTTAAACCCAATGATTGTATGTACCCGTTCAAATTTAGTTACCAGAATACTAGAAAATAACCCATCTCGGATTGTATCTAAGTAGAAATTATAACTAAGATAGTTATAAATTTATAGTTAAATTATTTGAACAGGCAGGATTCAGGAGTGGCTACAGCACAATTGACCACATTCATACTTTGCCTACTTTGATAGAGATATACTCCGATTACAATTTGCCTCCGTACTTAGCCTATATTGACTATCAGAAGGCATTCGAAACAGTCGGGCAGTACTTGAAGCAATGCACCGAGGACGTATAGACTCCAGATATGCCAATTTGATTCAAAGTATCTATGACGACATTACTTTACAAGTAGTTATAAACGATGACTGGCTGACTGAAGAGCCTGTAAAAATAGTCCGACAACGAGACACAATATCCTTAAAACTATTGACAATGACACTAGAATATAATATAGGGTCAAAGCACCAATGAATGACCGATTAAGGTTCAACTTGTAGTGAAATCAACATTAAAGATATAAATTTAATTTTTTAAGCGTAAAAAATAAAAGATAACAATAAAAAAAACATTATTTTTTCTAGTAGTCTAAAGTACTTTTACCTTTTTACTGAAATACGAGTATTACAATTATAATTAATATTACTCTAAACAAAATAACAGAATCACCAGTGAATAACCACTACTACCCCAGTAAAAATAATATTCAGATTTAGTTACATCATAACATTATAAAACACCCTTACACATTAAAATATGGATATATTCAATGAATTGCATAAGAAATAGCATCAAATCAAACACTTACCACACCTTTCCTTATAAAAACACTATCAATCTCAGAACAATAACGGGAAAACACACTATTCTATTTTGACAACTCACAGTTCAAAACTGATGAATTTGTTTCTTACTAAAAGTGTGTCCGCATTTCTTTTGTCATAGTTTCTAGTGTTAAAAGTTTTTTGACTGGACACATGTAGCTATTCTTATTTTATTGTGTTTTATTAACCAATGGTCATTTACTGGGGGGTGGTCATTTACTGGTGCTTTGCCCCTATATTCAAAGAACTCTACTGGGACAATAACGGGATATCGGTGGGAAGACGGCGAGTGAGTCACTCTTCGCCATCATCACACCGTCACGTCGTCATCATCACTGAACTTGACAGGAGTCCATTATCATAGGCAGCGCACCGTTTTGGTCTTCGAGATTCTCAGAGGGAACAAACCGCTTCTACCCCTGGACCAGATAATAAGACACCGTTCCAGTCTACGAAATCAGAGAGGGAACAAGCCACTATCTGCCGGGACTAGAAAATAGAGAAGGAAGATACGAATTTGTATAATTTTGTTTATGTAAGTGTAGACGTACTCGTATATATAATCATTTTGATAATTCATTGATTATTTTTCCTTTTTCCTTTTTGACTAGGTAAAGTAAAATAATTTTAATTCAAGTTCACATCTTAATATATTTTGAAGTAATTATTTTATACAAAAAACCTATATTTAAAAAATTTAACCTTAATTTTTTTTTAAATTTTTTTGAAAACGTCTCTTGATTTAGAAGATATTTCATTGAAGTTTTTGAGTAAATTTATAACTCCACTTGAAAACGGCAGTGATTGCATACTTTCATAAAAAAAAACTTTACGATTACGCGCATGACCTTGCATCGAGATCCCAAAAAGGCACTATATTTTATTTTCAATAACATTCAAACACAGGTGACAGGAAAATCGAGAAGAAAATAATATCTCCCTCTCTCTTCCTTTCCTTTTTTTTAAGCCTTCCTTCCTTTCTTCTTTCCTTTCCTCTTTTTTCATTTTTCATTTTTACTTATTTTTTGAAGAAAAGGACCTAGTTACATCTCGTAGAAAATTAAAAAGTTGGGAGGAATACAAATGATTTTTATTCGAAAATTTTAATTCTCAATTGTTACTAGAACTTCAATCGTGTTAACAAATTAAAAACGAATCGTTCTTATCTTATACGCGAAGATTAGAAAACTTGATATTCAAATTGAATGCGTAGTACGTACTAACTTAGAGACAACTGATTTATCAGAACTGGAGGGTAAACACTCTCTTATCAAGCAAATGGCACTGCAATTATTTTTGATAGGTACGTTACTACAAAACGGTACCGTACTTCGGGCAAGAGATCCCAAAAACTTTGAGGAATAATAATAAAAATAATTATAATGTTATGATAATTTATATAGCGCCATTTTTGTGAAAATCACCTCAAGGGCGCTGTACAATAAATAAATATCCCAACACGTCTTGCAGCTACAGAGCGCATGGACGGTTGGGATTCCAGTTCCTCGTCTCCAATTATGATATATTACAATTATGATATATATGAGCTAGATAACAGAACGTCTTGTAGCTACAGAGCGCATGGACAATAAGAAATCTGGCCCCTATTTACATTTTTTTTATTTATTTTTTTTATTTGACAATGAAGTTTGACAGGAAGCCTCAGTATTTACTATTACGAAGAAAAAAATATGAATTATACAAATAAAAACCAACTAAATTAAAAATATTGTAGTATATGTAAGAAAAGTGGACTCGCTTCGAATAATTGTTATCATAACAATAACAATAACAATAACACTCGTAATAGAAAACAAGTAAATCACGTAAGCACGTTAAGTCGGTCAAATAATTCAAACAAAATCAATGATAAAAATAACAACGAACGTTTTAGTAGAAACAGTGAGAATGTCATCATTTGTTATTTTTGCAACAAGATGGGAACAGAGATTGTAGAAAATTAAAAAAATATTCACAAGGATAAAACATTCGAGAATTCAAACTCCAAAGACGCTGCTCCGTTGACTACCGAAACGAAGCAAGTCAATGCGATTCAGGTGGATTGTTAAATTTGGATAATGTAACGGCTTATGTTAACGATAAAATAAAAGAAAGTGCTAAAGAATACGTTGAACTGTTTCTTGATAGTGGCGCAGATATATCTTTGACTAACCCAATGGCTATAAAGGGCGAAACTGCGAACAATGATAAAGATAATCATTGTTTCTTTGTAATTTAAATCAAACTGTAAATAAATTATCTGTTAGGGCTCTACTTTGGTACAAATTAATTTGTCAGCATGCGTCGCACTCCGAGTATAAACTCAAGTTGGTACATGATTACAACACCAGGTTTACTCGTATGGAAGGGCTAGCTGTTCCTAGATACTGCAATAAATATGGCAAAACCAAACAATATTAAAAATACTAAGTTAAATACAGGAGTGCGACGTTTGCTCAAATTATGGTTATTAGGAAAAAGTTTTTTGTATTAGTGATAGATTTTAATTTTTATAATGTAATCTATAATTGTTTTTCAAGTAAAATTATTGTCAATGTAGGTTAAGTGTAAATAATCGATGTAATTTATAAGAACCCGCTGACGAGTTGTATGTATGCAACTCAGCAGGACTTTAATTTAAGACTATTTTGTAAATATTTTTGAAAAATAAATTTTTTTAAAAAAAGGAATCGACTCTGAAAATCAAATTCAGACGTCGGGAAACGTAAAAATAGGAATTGATTTTGATGGAAACATAATTTCAAATAATACGCATTTTCAGATACAAAATATTTGTTCGTAAGATGGTTTTACACTGTCCCAGGACTGGCACCTGATCCTTACCTTCATGTAACACATGATCTAGATACACTGCACGTTATTTTCCAATGCAATGCCCTATAGTTTTATGATGATAATTATTTCAACCGGGTTCTGGTCCCGTGGTAGTATTGTGGACTCATGGACTAAAAGTCCGAGGTTCAAATCCCACTCTACACAACTCGATTTCCATTATTTCAGCACAAGTTATTTACGACTTTTAAAAAATTCATAAGAACTCAAATATGTAGATCTCTTTTGATTAAAAAAAAAAAAAACATAGGTATGGTATGTTAAGTGATTACTCAAACCACCCAATGACAGTTCATAAGCCCTGTAAATTCCTAGACTTCTACATTTTCTAATGGTACTTTCATTTCAGCCAAGATCATCATCATCATAATTTCCTTATCCACATAAAATGGTGCATGTAGCACTGCATTGGTGCTCCAATTGCAGCGTACCTTGATCATTTTTGTTTCAATGAAGGTAACGTGATCAGTCTTACGCTTCAGACGCCAGTTCAAGAACAATCAAGTTCTGCACTGTAGGGCTACCTTTTCAATTGGGAGATACCTATCAACAAATATATACTGTGGAGTTGAGGAAAAATGTATGTTTATACACGGTGAATGTTACACAGTGTGTAAAGTGGCAGTGGCCACGTGTGAACCTACTAATGACAGGTCATAGGCTCTGTAAATTTCTAGCTCTGTTTTGCCCCTCGGGTGCAGAAAAAAACAATTTATAAATGTACTTTGTAATGTATGTAGTACGAGTATTATTTAAAAATATAAGCAAAAAAACAGTGGCGTAATAAGTATTCATTAATAATTATTACTACTAAATTATGATGAATTATCATTGATATGCAAGTATTTCGCATATACTTATATATGTAATATATTAAATGTTATTTACTTAATACTATGACCATGGATTATGTTAATAAGAAAAATTAATTTAAAAAATCCAACGGCATTCAATTTCAATATTTGGGAACAATGCTACTACTTAGGTAACTGCTTATTTGTGGACGTTAAACCGCGATGCTACGTGACCGGCATGCTATTATTGCTTATCATTGTTATATTTATTAATTTTATTAACACGCGAAGATTATTAGCGTCATATTACATGAAAATGCTACAATTATTATTATTTTTAATTTAAAAAAAGGTAAGAAATTACCTGCCTATATTTGTTTACTTTTGTTTTTTTATTTGAAGCGGGGGCAAGGGTTGATGATCCTAATTTGCTTTCTTTCTGACCCCGAGACCTCGGTAACTGGGATTTATAGATGTAAAAATACTTTTGCTATGCTACAATGAAATTTCATAAAGGTTTTTTTTAAAACAACAATTGAATTAATTATGGATTCTCTGTGCTACTGCTATAAAGTATGCCATTATAAGAGATTACATTGCTAGTTTTATAGTACTCAATAACGACACAAACCACAAACTGTTTTTTTATGAGCACATACTAATGCAGTCAACAATTCATTTGTTTCAGGATTTAACCATCTGTAGTACCTACTCAGTACTTACCTTATAAAATATCCATAGAATTTAATAAACCATGTCGCAAACAATAAAAGCCTTGTACCTAATTATTAATTTGAACATTTTTAATTATTGCAAATGTTCAGATTTACATTAGCATTAAAAACATTCGTTTTGTGGTCAGCAAAAATGTTATAAAATACAAACACATTTTATCAAGACCTACAATAGAAATTAATAAAATAAATTCGCCCCGAATGATGAATGTTAAAAGTACAATGAAAGCATCCACCCCTTTCCCGAAACTGTTCATAAAGACTTGAGTCTTTCTTCAGTTTTGCATATCAATATAAATTTTTTTCATTTGAAAACTAATTAAGCGAAAATTTAATATTTCTTTAAAATCAAACCGCGAAAATAACAAAACAAATAAACTTTCATTGTACCCCTCACTGCAGTATTGTCAGTTTGTGATCAATCAAATACACATGGTCAGCACAATCACCTTTTTCTAATTTCCCAGTATGACAGTGGAGGAATACAGTGTTAGTTCCAAATTGAGACCGCGGCCGCACCCTCCAGATCCCGCATCGGAAAGGAAGAAGAACGTAGTTATACAAACAAATCAATGAAACGACACGAAACCCAAATACATATAGGAAACATTAGAATAATTTGCCCCGTACAACATGCTCTCAATCAACAGAAGAAAAACAATACGTATCTATAACAAATCACAGTGGAACATCAAATTATCAAGACACTACCGGCAAAATCCTAACACAGATCCTAAAAGGATCCCTATCGAACTCAGGCGAAATTACTTTTCGTCATAGTACTGAATTCCTCGCAAAAACCATTTTCCTTATACCAATAGTAGAAACAATCCTATGCAAAGACCTTAATCGTCCTAACAATCTCACAGACCTTAAAGAAGACGAAACGGGTCCTAGAGCATGGTCGGCGCGTGGTTCTCTTGAGTAAGTCTACTATTTAGATTTGTAATTTACCATTTCCCTGTTAAAAGTACAGTAAAACTCCAACTATCCGAACCGCTTTCAGCGAGCAATGGCTTTCATTTACAGTACGGTACGTACATACTTTTCTAATGTACAGCACTTGTAACTACGCTTAACATATAAAAGTGGTGTCTTTTCATTTAATTAATAAAAAGTTATTTTTCTTTAAAAACCGTTTTTTTCCCAATTTCAACATACACAAAGGAATTTAAATATGCCATTTTTTCGGAAAAAATCCAATTATCCGAAGGGAGTCTGGTCCCAACTGATTCGGATAATTGGAGTTCTACCATATATATAAAGTTACGACAGCTCTGTGAATGTTTGAGATTTCATCATTCTTCTTCTTTGGTCTCAATCCTGGGATTGGCTGGCAGCAATTACATACATTCTTCTCCTCCATTCCTCCCTGTCTTGTGCGGCTCTTTTAAAGTCAACATATGATGAGCAGCGCACGTCCTCTAATAGGTCCTCCAGGTACTCTCGGCGTGGACGTCCCCTAGAACTTGTCCTCTCGGTCATCCCCTCCATTATGACATGCAGGAGGCCTTCTTGACGTATTACATGGCCGATCCATCTCGCTCGCCTTTCGGACAAGGTCCTGAGCAGGTGCCTTCCACCTTCGATTCTTTGGAGAACCTCCTCATTTGTAATGTGGTCTCTCCAGGAAATTCCTAGTAGTCTTCTATAGGACCACATCTCAAAAGCCTCTAGTCTCCGTTTATCTCTTTCGGATAGGCACCATGTCTCGCAGCCATACATCAAGATACTCCATACATAGGTCTTGATTAGGAGTATTCTTAGTTTTAGGTCTATATTATTATTTCATCATTATTTCCTCCATAATACGCATCAGTAAAGGTTTTCGCTCTTTAAACTCACAAAGATCAACAGATGGAAGAATTGAAGGAATATATTACAAATGTCCAAACATAGGCAGAATGGTGAATGTTACTCAGTGTTAAAAATTTAATAATAATATTTTTATGTTTAATAATTAGGTATATTAAATTCAAACCAAAATGGACACCGAGTCAATACGCACCACCCCTCGGTAACTGCACATATGTGCATCTTCCATCTTCCGGGAATCAGCGAGCAGCCTGTTACCTACATGTCCGCCAGTAACTATTATACCTACAATCTACAAAAGCTAACCCTCGGATACTTATCTTTCCTTATTTTGTTAACCATAATGTTAAAGCAGTGCTTTATTATTTTTATTGTTTACTTTTTAGCATGAACACTTGACAAATGATTTACTCTGCTCAATGTTTATTTTTTGTAAGTTTATTAATGTAATTTTAAATTGCTAGAAATCCACTCGTCCATACGCTTCGTAGCTGCAAGACGGTGGGTAATCGTATTTCAATATGTAAATGTTATCAACCATAAAATACTTACATTTTGTAAATGGGGTCTAGAATTTCAACATGCGCTCAGTAGCTGCAATACTTGTTATAATGTAAAACTTATTCTATTTTAATTTATATTTTGAGATCATTCAAACACTAAATTTAATTTTAAATTAAAACATAATGTAAATGGGTGCTAGATTTCTTACCGTCCAGGCGTTCTGTAGTCAAGCTCTAATTTGTTATAATTGAAATTGATCATAATTGGAAACGAGGAACTAGAATCCCAATCGTCTATGCGCTCAGTAGCTGCAAGACGTGCAAGAATATTAATCTATTGAACAGTGTCCTTTAGGGGATTTTTACAAAAATGGCGCTATATAAACTATCTAACGATAATATACTTGCATGCCACTCAAATAATGAATACAACAATGCAAAATAACGTTCATCTTTATTTTCACATTCACTTCTATGTTGAGCACGTGGACATCACCGGACGCCTCCAGGAGACCCCGTTGCCAGCCGGCACTCGTCTCCTCCCGCGTCAATTCGGCGTCCCTTAGTTCCGCCGAACAAAGCCGAAAGATCGTCATCGACGACCTTCGAGGACGGCGGGAGCCTGTAGGTGTAAAAAAGGCTACTTGGGTTAAGGCTCTCCTAAGACTTCAGCAGCACGTGTCCGAGCCGCACCCTTAAGATGGTGAAAAAAAATACCCCTTAAAAAATATGTATATTCTCACACATTGCGATTATAAATAACTTGTAATTATTTTGTCAAAGCCTGTAGTTCTCAAATAAAATAAAAATTGAATTCACAACGCGGCAGCAGGTTTTAATATTTAATTATTGTATAATTTCGTCGTTTTAATTTGCCCTTTGTTCTGTTTTTAATTAAGGGCTTATCAAACAGCTGACATTTGTACCGCTATATTATGAACTCGCAATCTTTTAATCAACAGTTAAGAGGGGAGTGCTTTTACATGTGACATTTAATTAATAAATTGTCATTTTTTGATAAAATCTTTATTCAATAAAATAGACATACGTTAACGATATTTTTTTGCACAATAAAACAGAAAAAAAAATCGACCCGATAAACTATTTCAATTAAAAGTTTGTCATCGGGTACATTAGTGTTAGTTATATTTAATACAGTCATAATTTTATATGAAATAAGACTAGCGGACCCGGCGGACGTTGTCCTCCTGCCCGAACATTGGTTTGCCTACGAAAAGCCGCCTTGGAAAAATACTTTTCATTAATAAGTAGGTACCTAGATACTTGTTTGTGATTGAATTTCAAAACTAAAAATTATAAATATTCAAATATTGAATTTGAGTAGGTACCTAGGTACTTATTTATAGTTGAATTCCAAATAAAAAATAATTCATTTTCAAATATAGAATTCTTTTTGCAAATGCCAAACTCAGCTCTTCTCACTAACAGGAGTGCACTTTATTCAAGAATGCAATTTTCGAAAATGTATTGAATGGCAGTTAATATTATTTTAGTATTACCGAAAATTCAGTAAAAAGAAATAAATGGGAAGAAATTATACGGAATGTTGGGAAAAAATCTGATTGGGACCCATTAAAAGCAAATGTCGTTTGTAAACATTAAAAAAAAAAACTTTTTTCAAACACAAAAAAACAATATCCGTCCATTTTTTTTGTAAATGCATTCTCGTCGAATGCAACCCTGATCGATCGATGAAAAAAAAATTCATGCTTCTAACATTTTTTTTACAGATTTGATTGAAAATTTTAATATCTACGAACACGCGCAGGGCAAAGATCTACATTTCGCTGAAAACCACCCGTAAATCGGTAAAGTCGTTTGGGAGGAGTTCAGTGACATCACACGTACAGAATAATTATATGTATATATAAAGATATATACATATGATAGGGAGACAGATAAGTAAGATGTATATTTTATTGATGCTTTTAAAAAAAATATCGAAATCTGTAACTTAATCTAATATAAAATAGTTTAAAATGATTAAAAGTAAATAACACATACATATTTTTTTTATAAACTGGCGTTGCATATTATCATATATCATGTTGAATTATTTTATAAACAAACTGATTCGCACTACGCAACCAGGTCTAGCCGTTGGGTCTGCGACATTAACATAGGTAAGTCTAACAGTTCCGAGGAAGTTCTTTACTTTCTCGTTTAAAAACAAAAAAGGAGAATCCCTCCACCCATACTCCTATTACTGTCACCGATCCAACAACAGGGCCCGGTCGTGCACTACAAACCGATTCTGTTTTTTTTTTTTTTTTTAATAAGGAAAAGGTTATATATATATATGGATTGGCAAACAAAGAATAAGTGGTTAAGATCTTTTTTTCAAAACGACAATCGCAAATGGGGGAGTCAAAGACACCAATTCTCGCAAAGTAGGTCCTCGTACAGCAATGCCCTATCCTCATTCGATAAATGGTGGATGTATCTTTTTTGTAAAGTAAAATTTTACTAAACCAAAGATGTGATGGGATATTAGGTGGAATGAAAAGTTGGTAACGAAATTTTGGTAGAGTTCCATTTGTGCGACCAGCTAGAAGACATATCAATATGTAACACAAGTATAATAAAATTAAAGTATAAATTGGGCTTTTAGACCCGAAGCAAAGATTTCATAGTTATATATAATAGTTATACGAACAAGGATTTCGTAGTGTATTACTAACATTATTGTATTTTGTTTTTTACCAATATGCATGTCCTTGTATATGTGTTAAGTAACTTATTTGAATAAAAATAAATTCATCCAAAAAAATAAATAAATCGTTAATCTACTAGAAAGGATAACCTCCACAATGCCTTGTAGGGTTTTGTATTAATAACTATTTATATAAATTTAGTTATACAAATGTTTACCAACATTTTTATTTATCCAGAAAACAATATTTTTTCTGAGAAGTTGCAAGTTTTATTTCAAATAATTATTGTACTATTTGATTGGTTAAGTTAATTTAAACTACGATGATTTTTAAAGAATACGTGTTTTTCAAATCTACATTTTATATTTGCTACGTCACTTTTTTACTCCAAGTTGTCCCATAGTTGTCCAACAAAATATCATTTTTTATCTATTATGGTTAACTGGAAGCCTAGGAAAATAATTATGTAATATCTTCCTATTGTGTATCTTTTACAGAATATTTTACATTTTCTTTCTTATATTACACAAAAATTATAACTGTCCATTATTTATTATAGGAGCAAAAATTTATTGACATTTTCTTGTATGCCCACAAACAGGCCAAGTCTTTGTGGGATTTTTTTGTTTACTATTTTTACTATTAATATGTATTTCATTCTAAAAAAACAAAAAAATTTAACTAAAAAAAATAAATAAAAAAATAATCATAACTATATTAGAAATTACGCTAAATTGAAATATTTTAAATATTTTTTCAGTACATTATTCGTTAAGAGATACGGGGTTGGTTTTTCTTCATACAAACGTAATCTCGTATTTTATCCCTAGATTGAGCACCTGGCACTTGAGCAATGATTTTTTTACACACTTTAAATGTATTTATTATAGACGCGTCTCTATGGTTTTAATTTTTATTAATAGTTTCTTACGGAAAGTAAAGAGCCATCCGAAAACCCTTAAAAGCGCCCGTTTTATTTGGCGTTTTGGGACGTACGGTTTTCAAATATGATGACTTTTTTTAAAAAACGCAAAAATATATACTATAAATATTTTTGTTTTTATGTAATGTAATTTTGGAATTGAAATACTTGCCGTTTTTTTTTCGTTATTTACTAATTTTATTTTATTAATTAAGTTTGACGTTTTTTGTTTTTTTATCATTGTTTCTAATTTCTTAAACGTTATTACGTATTTTTTAAATATGTAATTTTTGAGATTTTTTTACATTTTTATCATAATATAGTCATATTAATCTAATTATTATATTTACAAATACACATAAAAAAGCTATTTTTAACCATATAAAACCTATTTTTGTATCCAGGTGAAGCTGCTAGGAATATTGTTTTGCAATTTACATGTCAAGTACTTTTTTTTTTTGTATTGCAAGTATGTACATCGACTGTGGAATCATCTCCCATCCACCATCAAAGATGTTACTACATTATCTCTGTTTAAATCACGTCTGAAGAAACATCTCCTTTCTCTTCCTTAATCTCTCCTCCTTTCCTTTTTCCTCTTTCCGCTTTTTTCCTTTTTCCCATTGAGTAATAGTTTTGATTTAAGGTAATTTATAAACAAATACGTTTATTTCTATTTTTATATATTTTTCACTTTTTAATCTTTTTTTTTTTTTTCTATTGAATATGTTCTGTAACTTGAATTATAAAAATAAAACTTTTATTTTATTGGTTGGTTGGAAGAAATTGCCATTTGGCAATAAGCCCGCCAATGTACAAATAACATTATGTACAAAAAGTTAAATAAATAAATAAATACATAAATTTGTTTTGCCAATAAACAACGTATTCCGACTCTGAACTGAATATAAATATTTTATCTCGACCGGTCGGGCAATTATAAGTGTATTGTAATTAACGAAAGTATTTTTTTAATCAATGACAGGTTGACAATTTAATCGTATGAGTATGATATACCAATAATCAGTTTCACCGCTGTCGCGACATCGTCAAACTGGTATGATTTTAAGAAGTTTAATCCATTTAAAAGCTTTGAAATATTTTAATTCTACTGCCTATCCATAATTTAAACTTCTGTTAAACCATATCACTCCGACGATGTCGCAAGAGCGATGAAAGCGGTTATCGGTCCATCAAACGAAGTTGATTAAAATGTCAACATTTAATCAATTAACATATTACAGCAGAGATGAAGAACATTTAAGAGAAGGTAATATATAAGTGTAGGCATCTACAGGGCTTATGACCTCTCAATGGCTGGTTTAAGTGGCCACTTTACACAATGTTTAACATTCACCATTCTCAAATGTTCTTCATCTCTGTTGTAATATGTAAGTATAAACAGCTCCCTAGGGAGTTGAATCCAGCGCTTGTCTACAAAAATTTGGACAAACTAAAAATATTGTTGATTTAATTAATTAATATTTTTATTCCTCTAAAATCTATGCATAAGCAAATGATAATGGGTTTTAAGTTTTTTAAAAGAAAAGTGTACATAACAGTTTTTTTGTTTTGTTTTTTGTCTTGGGGATTTTTGATTAAATCGTGTAACTGTCGTTCTGATTTTGATTCTAGTGTTCTTATATTGATAGAAACTTACGTAAACAATAATGCATCTTCTGTGCATATGTAGTAATTAGACAAGATAACATTTCAATAATAACTTGTTCTGCCGTTCGTCTGCTTTATAAAACAAATCAGCATTACGGTAATATAATATTCTGTACTTTGCAATTTGAAAATTATGAAGTCTCATATAATTTTCCTTTGTTGTTTACGATCATCAGCAATTAAAAAAATATTGTATTAGCAAATAAGCAATATTGACATCAACAGCGATGCTTATTTTGAGCCAATTAATGATAACATGATTCTCATTATTGGAAAAAAAACAATACTTACTATTTAAATCACGGGATTTAATTCAAGCATTTTGCCAATAATATATTGTTACTAATATTCAGAGTTTATTCGCTTTATTAAATGTCAACTAATTATTGATGAATCATTAAAAATCGTATCATAATTGTAGGGTTAACGACTTAAATTTCAACACGTATTTCTTAAATTCTAAACAAAAACATTTTGATCGGTCGGGGAGAGGCCTACATTGGGTAATTATGATGAAATAATATGACGAATAATGATTTTTGTAAAATTTATTCCCATTCGTGTTTATATATGGAAATATAAAACTGTAAGTGCTTGGCCACAGTGGAGAGTGTTTTGCGGCCCGACGCGGGCGCGATCAGAATACTACTCGTATATATGTTTGAGTTTACACTCGTATATATGTTTGAGAACACCCGCACCGCGCCGCAAAACGCTCGCCACTATGGCCAAAGACTAAAAGTCTGCGAAGTGAAGTTGCTGAATTTATTTTAACTACCGATGAAGTCATTATAGCAGTTAGTTAAAAGGGAACGCAAAAGTGCATTTTTTTATTAACAAAATTTTATAAATTTAAAATTACATTTTTTTGACATGACACGTGTTGAAATTGATTTTCCTATAGACTGAGAAATTGGGAACCGGGTGGTGGTCCCGTGGGCACATTCGTAAATACCCGACGCGTTATCTGTTCGGGAGGTTTTTGAATCCACCTGTATCTCAATGTCTCAATCACAAATAACTATCGACGTGCTTAAGAACATGCTAAGAATTTGACCGATCACAATGAACAATAATTAACATGCTTAAGTTATCGCAGTCATAAGTCAACGCGTGTGTAATCTCTAAGCCAAAACTCGCGTCGGTTTGTTTTCCTAGTAAATAAATACAGATCACTGGCAAAAAATCGGCGTTTACTATAGTAAATAATACAGTTAAGTGCATTCGCAAAATAGTAAGGAGTATCTATTACAAAAAAGTAAAAAATTAAATTATAATTGGATCTTGGCATTACTTTAGATAGTAAACTCTCCTATCGTGAACACATTGATAATATTGTAAACAAATCTCTCAAACTTCTCGGTTTTATCAATAGAGTGACGGCGGACTTCAAAAATATTAATACCATCAAAACTCTTTATTGCTCACTAGTTCGACCCCATCTAGAATACGCTTCTCCTATTTGGTCTCCATTCTACAGGACTCGTATTGACCATATCGAGTCGGTCTAACACCGTTTTTTAAGAAAAGTGGCATGGTTGCTCGGATTACAAAGGGGTTATTATTCTTATTTTGAAATAGAGCAATCTCTTAATCTGTCTTCATTGGAGAGACGTAGAACTGAGATGGACCTTATATGCATTTTCAAAATACTTAATGCTTTAAGTGATGTCCCATCTCTGTTGCAATCAATTTGTTTTCATGTTCCCAACCGTGTCACCAGAAGTCAAAATCTGCTATTTATAAAATCTTCTAAGAGCAACTTTGGTTTTTATGCCCCAATGTCCAGAATGTGTAGATTAGTCAATTCATCACACGACTTGGAATTTTTTGGGATAGATCTTCCGGCTTTTCGTAGATCTCTTCGCGACTAAACAGTGCGGGATGAAGTTGGATTGGCATGGTTTAGCTCAAAGTTTTTGATCTTTCGTTTTTTTAAATATATTTTATACTATTATTGTTTTGCCCTTGTTTGTCTTTGCTAAATAGTTTTATGTTCTTTTTGTTCAGTTTCTTGCATTTATGTTTCTTGATGTAACTGTTGTAATTGGCTTAGGCCGTATATATATAATAAGTAAATAAATAATTACCATGGCGACTGCTTTTCTTGATATTTAGCTTGCCGAATTATACGTCGCGCAACGGAAATATTTTGACATTTAATATTAAGTGTTTACGGATGTTCCATTGTGATCGCGAATACGATAAACAACTATGGCGAGAAATTGTTATCACGTTGCTTATTAGCACGTCGATAGTTATTTGTGATTGAGCTACTGAAGTGGCTTCGTAAATAGCAGACGTGTCGGATAACCTTATGTGTTATCCACCAATACGCAGTGGCGAATTATTGGCCTTACGAAATCCGAGTGATTCCGAAGCACCCCGAATGGATAACGCATCGGGTATTAACGAACATGCATCCCGTGGTAGTGTTGTGGACTCACAGATCAAAGGTCTATGACTCAAATCCCACTTTACCACAAATCGATTCCCATTTTTCTAACACAAGTTATTTACGACTTTTAGGAAAGCGAAAAAAAATACTTGGGCAGATACAAACAACTCTCATACAAACAAAAAATATAAAACCATTAAATTTAACAAAATTAATATACTATAATCTAAGAAAGAATAACAATAGATATAACAATAAACAAAAATATTTTTTCAGTAAATAGTAATAATGTACTTTTACCAAAAATTATTAATTAATACCAATAAATTGTCTTTTCAGTTTCAAAATATAATTATTGTTTGTTAGTAAAACGTAGACTCGACTCTTTAAATGCGTAACAACTGGTATATGTATGTATACGGAATTGCGTTTAAATGTGTGTGTAAGCATTATGCACAAATACAAGTTTATCGTATACTAACCATACAAAAACAAAAATAAAATAATATGGCACTTTCCTTTGAAAATGATTTATTTTCATTGTGTTAGTACGCATTGTTTAGTATGGAAATGTATTCAGAAGCTGCCAGTATTGTTTATGCGTAGCATTGCTCACACCAACACCACAACACCAGTATTACAATACTTCAAGTAGAAGGTGTGTGGGTATACATTTACATTAATGATCTATTAATGTTATTTTATGGTGCATAATTTAAAATCAAGGTTTTTTTTAAATTTATGCTGTTGTAGACAGTTTACTCAATCCATGTTTATTGTTTCTAGACATGGTAGATATAGCATATGGAATCTACAAAATAATAATATTTGACTAAAAGCGTCAGTGTGTGGTTTTCATATGCCTAGGGAGTTGTCAACATTTAAAATTATAGCCTAGTCTAGGCATTCACAAGGCTTATGACTTGTCATTGGCTGGTTTAAGTGGTAACTTTACACACTGACTTAGGCGCCACTTTATTCACTGGATAAATACATCAAGACGTGTTTTAATCTAGCATCGATGTAGGTATTATTAAAATTTACCATAGTCGGAAACGGAGAACTCGTATCCTAGCGGCCTATACGCTCTGTAGCTGCAAGACGTGTTGCAATATTAACTGTATTCTAATTAGGCGATTTTTATCAAAACGGCGCTAAATAAATTACCCAGATTAGATAAATAAATAGGCCTTATACTAAACATCCTTGTGCTACTTACCGTGTTTTTCGGACCATAAGAAAGAATATATTTTTTTTTTACTTAACTTTTTGTACACAGTGTCATTTGTGCATTGGCGGGCTTATTGCCAAACGGCATTTTCTTCCAACCAACCAATAAAATAAAAGTTTTATTTTTATAATTCAAGTTACAGAACATATTCAATAGAAAAAAAAGATTAAAAAGCTAAAGATATATAAAAATAGAAATAATCGTATTTGTTTATAAATAACCTTAAATCAAAACTATTATTCAATGGGAAAAAGGAAAAAAAGAGGAAAGAGGAAAGGAGGAGAGATTAAGGAAAAGAAAGGAGATGTTTCTTCAGACGAGATTTGAACAGAGATAATGTAGTAACATCTTTGATGGTGGATGGGAGATGATTCTACAGTCGAGCCGCATGGACACTATATGAGTTAGAGAAGAAAGAGGAATTGTGGATGGGTATTAGAGAGTGCCTTGAGAATTAGAACGAAGAGGTAAACCATGAACTGATAAGCGTTGAAATTTTTCACGCAGGTATTTAGGAGCATTAGGACTATGAAGTACATTGAACAGATTTATTCTAAAAATTCAACCAAAATTTTTCGTGCGTCTTATTGTCTGATACGTCTTATCGTCTTTTAAATTTGACTTTTATAAACTTTATCCAAAAAACTCATAGTCAGTTTTAAATAATATATTACATACAGATAATATATTTGAATGAACATACTATTTTTACTGTGATTATTTTATCAACTGTCCATTAAAATTTTTATATTTTATTGTCTTTTTTCGGTTAGACTGTACGAGATTGCCAGTTGCATTAAGTTTGCCAATCAACCATATAATATATGCTTTTGTCTTATACTGTGTGCAAATATCAAAAATGTATATTATGAATTAATGAAGATCTTATTATAAAATAATTATAAATCATTTGAAAAATTAAGCCAATTGTAAAACGCGTCGCTGGCTACTGGCTACTGGCCTCTGGCCCACTACTGGCTATAATTTTCTTCACAAATCAGCTGTTAGGATCATTGACCCACTTACCGCGTAAACAGGAGAGCAGAGCTAGAGTTAATAAACGTGTTTGAGATTTGAGTCTTCTATTTTCAAAATCCGCTATTTCCCTAACTATTGTAAGACGTCACTCCCCATTATGTACACAATAATTGTTTTTGCTTTTACGTAAAGGGAAACGTTTATGTAAACATATGTATTTAATTAATATAAAAATTGTATTTAGTAGTGGCCGCCAGACGATTTATTTATCCATTCAAAATTATTAATCAAATTACGGTTTTACGCCGATTTCTCGCCTAGATCTGGCAATAGATTATCAAACTTAGCCAAAAAATCATGTATATGATGGACATGTTTTTTTTTAGTTTTGTAATTTCGAAATTACTCCGCGCCTGACGTAGTGAGTTGTGCTGACGTTTAAAAGAAGAATTCCGTAGCTGTCGAAATACACTAAACGTTTAAAATAATGGCTACCCGGAAACCGGAAATCTCACACAACACACATAACGACGCTATTATTGATTGGTTATTTTTCACACGATTCTTTGACGTTTCAAAGTAGTTTTTTATTCAAATAACTTTTAATTATGTTTTCAAATATTTTGAAAAACTTGGCTGGGCAATTAAATGCTCTAATTTTAATCGCATTTAAGGAAAAAAAAATTATCTGATTTCCCATTGCACTGAAATTCCTCATTGCTAAAAGCTAAAACGCTTGCCTAGCGCAAGGAAATTCCGTGTTCACTTCCTTGTGAAACAACAATAATGAGGAAGTTCGGTGGTTTTTAAATAATTTCTTTATTTTTCAATAGATTATCAGTCATCATTATCATACAATTTTCGCACCTAATGGTGCATAGCGCACTGCATTGGTACACCAATCGCAGCGTATCTTGATCATTTTTGTTACATGAAGGTAAGATGATCAGTCTTACGCTTCAGGTACCAGTCCAGGGACTATGAAATATTTTAGTGTGGAAACACCCCTTTTTAATAAATGTTTCATATCAACCATGTCGGAAATCGAACCCGTGACTGTAGACAAACTCGCTGACCATTACACCACGAGGCCGCCAAACTCAGCCAAAAATATTTTTTTATTTTTATGTGTCGTATTATCATCGCCATGATTTTAAAAAGTGGTTTAATTATGAAATAACTCCGCCCGTAACGTCACTACATGTCGTTGGAGAGTTATTAGGATAACCAAGCCAACTCGGGACTCCTGAGTAGGCTTCCCGGAAACCGGAAGTTTATCCAACGCTGCAGATGATTAGCAAGATATCGTGACGTAGTTCAATGTAATTCGTTCATTAAAAAAAATAAAAAAAACATTTTTCATGCATTTTCGAGAATCTTTAACCAACGCAATATTTGCTAAATCTGTGATGCATTAAGTAAGGAAATAACGTGTCTATTTATCAATGGCTCATTTTACAAGTATCATCGAAATCTACACGATAAGGTTAAGTAACTGTGGAGTACCATTTATTGCATATTGGCAAAAGTTTAACAAAAGAAATTCGAGTGGAAAATAGCCGGCCTCATGGTCTACTGTTAGTGCGTTTGCCTGCCATCAAGTAAATAAAATAATTACAATACAGTTAATATAAATTCACCGTGTAAATATTTATTATGGTGTAAAATGGGCTAATGGGCGTTTCAATTACAATAGTTTACAACAAAAGAAAAATGACAGACAAATAGAATTCGGTAAATCTTACAACCGCGAATATTTAAAAACATGTGTTAAAACTGATAGATTTTATCAGTATGGCGAAATTTATGTAAGAAAATGTGTATATTTTCTATTTCTCATACAGAAAACTTAATTTTTACTTAATTCATATAATTGAAGATAACTGTCGACTTCCCATTGCTACACGGGCCTTTGGCTCCGATTACAATGGGAAGTTAAGATTTATCTTTAATTAGATCTACAAAGTAAAATTAAGTTTTCTGTATGAATTGCAGAATATATAACTTTGTTAACTTCCCATTGTGATCGGGGCCCAAGGCGCGATTATGAATGCTTTCTTCACCGGTTCATATATCGAGACAATATAAATTAACTTCGATATTTATGTACGAAAATGTGAATATTTGTATGAGAATTCAAAGTATCTTCACCGGTCACCTGCAATTGAACATTTTTAGAAATAAATGTTAACATATTCTATTATTCATACAGAAAACTTAGTGTTGCTTTGGAGATAAAATTGAAGATAAATTTTACAAACAAAGTAAAATTAAGTTTTCTGTATGATAAGCAGAATATACATACAGTTTTTCTTTTTAATGTGTTCGAAATACGCGGCTATTGATGTACCAATGCAGTGCCTTTTGCACCATTTGCTGCATGTATTTAGCTCTTACTCTACCTATAGGTTGATTAGTTGCTTTATCAATGGAAGGAAAGCCAAATTCCGTAAACCAAATTTTTTGTATACAGAATATTAATATTTGACAAATTTTTGGATTAATGTATCACTCGTCTTTTATTTATATAATACACTAGCGGACCCGACAGACGTTGTCCTGCCCGAACGTTGGCAAAATACTTTTCATTGATAAGTAGGTACCTAGGTACTTGTTTGTGATTGAATTCCAAAACTAAAAATTGATTATTTTGAATTCAAGCAGGTACTTAGGTACTTGTTGAACTGGTTGAATTCCAAAACATAAAATAAATATTTTTTCAAATATGGCATTCTTTTTGCAAATGTCAAACTCCGGTCGTCTCACCAACAAAGGGGTGTACTAATGTAGGAATACGATTTTTAAAAATGTATTGAATTTAATATTATTTAAGTGTTACCAAAAATCCAATAAAAAGAAATAAGCGGGTAGAAATTATAAGGAATTTAAGGAAAGAATCTGATTGAGATCCACAAAAAACAAATGCTATTTGTAAACATTCAAAAACAAACTTTTTTATACGCAAAAAAACAACATCTTTCCATTTTTTTGCAATTGCATTCTCCTCGAATGCAACCCTGGTAGATCGATGAATAAAACATTTATGCTCCTATCTTATTTTTTTCATATTCGATTGAAGATTTTAATATCTACGAACACGCACAGCGTAAAGATGTATATTTCTCTGAAAACTGCACGTAAATCAGTTCAGCCGTTTAGGAGGAGTACGGTGACATCACAAGTACAGAGGAATTATATATATAAAGATTACAATGAACTTCCATCAAGAATTTTCACTTACAAACTTAAATGTTTTAGATAACGCCAATATTAATATACGTAATTTATAAGGTACTCACTCTAATCCAACTTCTCTCACTTAATATAATGTAAAAGCTAAAAATACACATTTTATTGATATTATTAATATAATTTATATCAGACGGCTCAGCTGAACTTTTAAGACCAATAAAATGGTTCATTGGCAATCATAGGACAATAGCGTCAATCGTCAACACAAGCTCTATTGGAAGCCAATCGAAACTATCATTGATTGGCCTTCGACAGAATGACATAACACCCAGCAAGCAGCACAATCTACAGAACGAGTTCTTCTGCAAATATTAACAGCTCAGACATACTGTCAACAAACTAAAAATGATATTTTTTCACAGATTGAAGGTAACATTGGCATATTATATTATTTTGACAACGTTTCTTGGAATTGCCATACGAATTCTGATAATTGAATATACCTGTTATCTAAATAACGTGATCTTTATCATTTTCATATTTATATTGACTAAATTAGATTCATAAAATTATTTACGATTAATTTTATCTTTTACGATAAATTTAATAGTACACGTTTTGAGAATTGACGTAAGTAAAAAGTACATAATTTAACTCACCGACGCATAGTAATAGAATCGGGTTGTTTTCCCGTGGCTAGTGTCTCGGACTCACGGATCAAAAGTCCGTGGTTCGAATGCCATTCTACCCCAACCTTATTCCCATTTTCTTATAGTGAGTTATTTACAACTCGTTAAAAATGGCCCTCAAAATTAAATATTTAGGTAAATTATACGGAATTTTCGAACAAGTCGGGACATAAAAAATATAATTGTGCAATAATAAAATTTTGTATTAAATAAATAAAAAACCAAATATAAGAACTATCTTAAATTTAATATTTACCATTTCAATCGGTTATTTTTTTGTGTATTGAAATAGCTTTATTTTGTTTTACATAGCGAATATAAGAAAGTAAAAAAAAAGTAGGTATTCTAAATAATTTATTATTATTATCATTATATCATGCCGTTTTCGTAATATAATGTGGCCGCTTTCACGCCACAGAATAAATCCACCCGGTCCGATAAAAAAACATAGGGTGGATTGACTTTTATCATACAATGTTTTTTTTAAAGCCACATATTTTATTTAATAATTGGCAGGTAAACGCACAAACTAATTAATACATCGAGATCGAGCAATCTCCGCTCGATTTCGTTTGAAAAAATAAATAAATTAATCATTTAGTAGAAACTAAATAATAAAACAAAAAAAGCATATAATAAATAAGCATCCACCCACCTTAGTTTTACCGGGCCGCGCCGGTTAGATTGGCACGATATATGTAAAATGGGCCTACCTCAAGGAATATTTATTATTTGCTGACTAAATTTAAGTAACTCTGAGAAAGTTTTAAAGAATTCCCTGAAATTTGATTATTTTGTACATTGCGAAAATAATTTAGTTGTATCCTAAATAACATGTGTGTTTTAATGTAATTATTACTATAGATAACTTACATAGCGCCAAAATTCATAAATGTTGGATTTCATTTGAATTGTGGATATCTACTCTGGCGCATCCGAGATACCAATAATCAAGGCCCTCAGAGCCGATCAATATTGGCCCGTAATACAGATTTAACAAGGCCATGAGGACAGGTTCATTAAGGTCCGTAGGGTTGATTAAATAATGCCCGAAGGACTGAATTTACTAACTGTTATAACCTATGGTGGTATATGAGATCAGAAATAAGACTTTATGTAGTTGACTGTGGTTTATTATAAATATTGATTATACTGTGGTTAGAGAGCGACTGTTTACTAGGAGAGACAAATCTAGAATGACTTGCCAAGCTATGTGGGTGAAGATTGTAGATATATTATTGTTAATAATATACCTACATTCCTTACACGAACATATTACAGTCGACGATAGCTGACGGTTATTTAATTAAATTACAAATTAATAAAATCATTTCCAATTTTAACCATTTACTAACAGAACTTTTTGCGTAGATATTTAACATACCGGTATTTATTTATTTTTTATTTTAAAATAAGATAACACAAAGTATTTTACAAGTATAGTACGTTGAATTACATTCCCAGGAGTTACAACTCAATTCGGGACATTGAGAACAACAAATATTGAAAACAACTAAATATAGCACAACAATATTTGCGGCAAAATTTTTTTTTTTACACAAGAAGAATAAATATATTAAAAAAACGCTCTTTAGAATAAAAAAAGGGAGTGCATCTTCTAAAAGAGATAAGGTCATTAACATCACATGCCGTGCAGATGATGCAGCTATAGTGATGATGAGAACATATCCATCTCAGTTAGTAAATATGGCTGGATGCCTGCCGAAATGTCGTATAGTACAATGAACACTTGATTATTGGAAACATAATTCGGATATAAAAAACGTGTGTCAGACCAATCATGGTGTATACAATAGAGGCGAGGATAGATAAAGAGAAAATAAAAAATACGAAAAACCACGTAGAAAAACTAAATAGAAAAGCAAAATAACTGCTCAGAACGTCAGAGATGAAAGTACTAAAGACAATCGCAGAAGAGGCAGAATCCAGTTTCAAGAAGTTAGACGGAATCGCGATACCCAGTGCATAGTAAATAGATTATGGAGAGATTACGTCAATAATTACATTAATGGACAGCTCCAGGTCGATCCAGGCCGATCAATAAAGCCAAGAGGATAGATTCATTCGGGCCAACTAATTGAGGCGATGGGCCGAATTCACCAGCGCAACAGTCGGCGACAGCTGACTGTTTTTATTTTAATTTACAATAGATACTTGCACTATTAAATTTGCATAGATATTGAATAATCCGTAAAGTTAGTGTATTTTTTATGGCATTGTTATGACTGACATATTCTTCTTTACTCCTTATCATTATCATTCCCTTTCCGCATCTTATGGTGCATGGGGCACTGCACTGATAATTGATACATCAGTCGCAGCGCATCTTGATATTTTTTTTGTTATACAAACGAAAGATGATCTGTCTTACGATTCAAGTACCAGTCCCAAGTTCATGAAATATTTTAGTGTCAAAACACCTTAAAATAAATATTTCATATCAACCATGTCGGGAATCGAACCCGAGACCTCTCGCATGGTAAGCAAATGCGCTGACCACGAGGCCAAAAACTAGTTCTTCTTCTACTTACTTCTTCTTTACTATATTTAGATTACTTCGAACAACAAAAGATAAACTTTGAGGCGAAAAAAGGCGACATTTCTAGGTGCCCGAGATCCTAATCTAGCGAGGCCCGAAAGATCGATCAATTGAGGCCCGGATGGCCAACGTCGCGCCGCGCCGGTGGCATATTTATGCGCAGCGTCACGTCTAATCGTGCTGAAAGTTCGTCAGAGAAAGTAGCGAGCGAAGGAAGCCACCCTAAATTTGAAATGCCCTGCACATTCACCATTTCGTCTTTGTTTTAATATCCATATTTCTTCAATTCTTATATCCGTTGACTTTTGTGAAGTTAAAAAGCAGGAACCTTTATTGATGTGCGTGATATTCATCTGACTGAATTATTTCACCTACTAGGCAACACACATTGTGTAAAGTTTACTCTGCCAGCCAATGATGGGTCATAAGGTCATAAGCGCCTGTAAATGCCTAGATTTTCATATTTGCTTCTCTAAAATGTTCTCCGTCTCTGTTGTAATATTGCAATGTTAATAACTTCCTAAGGGGTGAGATCCCGTCTCTGTCGGCAAACATTTAAACACACTTAAATATTTGTCTTCTTTTTCTTCTTCTTCTCGTTTAGATCGGTTAATCTGTAATCGTTAAATATTTTTGACAATAATTTCAAATGATTCTCTTCAGCAATATTTTGTTAAATCATACATGTTTCAAAAATAGATTGTACGTGTTTTTATGGAAGGAAAAGTAAAATAGGGCGTGGTTGCCATGTTTTACGTTTATTTTTTGTTCTTTTGATCATTAGTTAGATAACGACTGGTGTATTTTCACCCTCTTTGTTTATATTTATATCTTGAACAAATATTATTCTCAGTATTATTCGAGCTATGATCGCCAGAACATCGTAATCGACAAAAACAATATTTTACAGGAGAACACATCTCCCTCTCAATCAACAAGGAATACTTTTTAAAAATTAAACTCTGTCTCAACTATTTTCATATTTTGTTGATATCAAAAATATTTTTCCTTAATTTTTTTCAAAATTATTATTTCAAAAATTTTTTTCGAGACAATTTAAAAAGCGCAAAAGTATATAATTTTGTCGCCGTTCATGCAAAAGTTACTAACCCTTAAAAAATACAGTTTTGAGTTGAATATGCCATTCAAAGCGTAAAATTATGTTTTTTAAGAGACAAAAGTTACCAAGGTTATTTATTTGTTGTTAGTGAAAAAAAATGTGACTTTCAATAAAATCTCAACAAGCATACATTAGTAAAGGCAGATATTATTTATTGACAGTTAAGATAGATTTATATCATTTTTTTAGTATGACAGTTTTTAATTAATTCGTATATTAAAATGTAAAACGGTAAACACGTTAGATTTTTTTTTTTTTTATATAAAACATATTTTTAACAGAAAAATTAAATAATTAATTGTAATATTGCCTTCCCATCACTAACTGTTTTGTTTTGCACTGTTCAGGTTATAAATTAGCAAAGCAGCAAAATTTAGCCACCTTGTCGCATTAAAAACCTCGCAGATATGTAAAAATGTATCTGAATGGAAAAATCATTAATGTAATTTATAAAAAAGACCTAAAGAAGGTTTAATGTTGAAAACACAAAACTTCTAAAACACAAAAATCTGATTTATTCTAGTTCTTCGAACTTTCGAATTGCGATTTCTCATAATGGTGATTTTTGGGTTAGTGGCTTTTGCCTGAATGGCGACGATTTGATACTTAGATTATTTATTTATTATTAATTATTTTCAAACCTGGAATATAAAGCCTTTATATAACCTTCTCAAGATCAAATATAAAAGAATGTCAATGTGTCATTTTTCACAAATTCGTCGTTGTTCTACGATCACGATGAAATATTCGAAACAAAACTAGGTTCTCAAAGTAATAGGGACTTGACCCGTCACAATAGATCTTCACAGGTCGCAGTGACGTCAGAAGCTTGTATTGCAATGACCCCCATCACTAAAAATAGGAATAATATGGACTCGAATAAGTTCTCGGTGTTTCCCGACAGATAGAGTTATCGTAGCCTTTTTACATCGAGAAATACTACTGCTAACTTCATCGTGACGCTCCACCAGGCTTGAAATGAAAGAACATGTTATTTCGCCGAAGTGTAAACAACATATTTTTTCATAGCGGTAAACATGTCGAATTTCGTGCCAAAAAAAGAGTATTTGCGGGAAATTTGGCGGCATTACTTTTTTTTCTTTTTAACCCGCAGCTGAAGCACATAGACTTTTTGCGAAGACTTACGGTGACCATGCTCTGTCGGAATACGACTGAGCAGAATCATCATCGTCTCTGCTCTGCACCATGATTAGCCGGGAGTGGTGTATTATGAGCTCCTCTAACCCATCAAAACCATCACAGGAGATCGCTATCGACTTCTATTGAAGGAAGAACGGCCGCAATACGAGGAGAGACGTGACAAAGTAATTTTGCAGCACGACAACAATCGGCCGACGGCCACATCTTTCCAGAGCTGTCAAAACATACTTGAAAACGCTTAAATAGGAAGCCTCACTACCGTACATTGATCCTTCCGATTACAACTTGTTCTGAACGATGACTCATGGCCTGGCCGAGCAGCACTTCCTCAAAAGACGAGTCGTTCTTTCGAGATGGTATTTGTATGCTGCCAGAAATATGAGAGAAAGTAGTCGCTAGCGACGGACAATACTTTCAATGACATGTGCTTTACTAATTTTAAAAAAAAATCAACTTTCACGAAAAAGCTTCGCGAACTTATTCAAGTCCCCAATATATTCCTCAATAATTAACAAGAAAAAATATTGCTCCCGTCAGCGGGTAACGATGTTTTGACGATCATGGCTCGAATTGATAGAAGCTATTTTTCCGACATTAATAAGGCACTGTCGTTGTTTCAATCGAACATATTATAGTACATTAACGTGGGCGTTCGGTTTTTTACGTTGAATAAATAAGAAATAGGTGTATTTTAATCAATGTAGTACAACAGATATGGACAACATTTATGAGAAGGGAATGTATATTCCCTTCTGTATATTTACAGGGCATTTTACCTGACATTTGCTGGTTTAAGTGGCCTTTACACGTTGTAATTTGTTAATCTCAATAACTCCCTTTGGGGTAAAATCCAGTACATGTTTTGGCCTAACTACAAATATTGTTGATAAAACCAACTGGTCCAAAAAGTATAATATGAAAGCGCTATTTTCAGTATGAGAATTAATTCACTAATACAATCTCCCCAGCAACAATATAGTTTTCAGCTCATTACATCACAACAGTCAACACGTGGAAGAATGGAAGAAACATGTCTAATATCTTCAAATATAGATATAATGGTGAATGTTGTACAGTGTGTAAAGTTACCATTCAAACCAGCTAATGGCGGGTTACAAGCCTTGCGAATGCCTAGACTTCATATTTCCTTCTCATAAATGTTCTCCATCTCTGTTGTAATTTGATGATGACTGATTTTACAATACATATTTGTGTTTTTATAATATGCTAGTAAAATGTTTTTAAATCTGCACATAAAATAAAATTACTATCAGTAAAAAAACAGCATAGGTGATTAAAGCGTGTGGCGTGTGGTTATTCAGCCAAAATGCAATACGGCTAATCGTCGATTGGCCGTTTTACAATACGGAGCCGTTATGTAATTCGGCTAACCAATATGTATTTTGTTCTCCCGCGCGGAAGACCCCCTTTTAAAACTAATGTTTTTTATTCTGAAAAAAATATCACTGCATCAATCGTCTTTAGATCGCTCTATTCGACGCGGACGTGCGAAAAAAGATAAAAGCCACAAAAATAAGCCGAGAACGAAACCTTGAAAAACTTATTTTTCTCAAGTGTGCGTTTCAAAATAACACGTTATTTATTTCATAGATGAACGTATATTTTTCTCGATAATTCTGGGCTGAAATAATAAATTAATAAGAAAGTCCTCGAATTCCCGACCAATGTTTATAAGTACGAGACTGACGTACGAGTAGTGTAGACATTTCAATGCTGGCACCGCTGGATGCCTAAATTATTATTATCAAAAAAAATGTTTACGCGATGCGAGGGAAGAGTTGTTGGTCGTTTAGGGATGTACGTCGCCTACCGAATCATCGATTTATCGAAAAATAGATGTTTGACGAAATAAAAGTAATAGTTGAAACGACGCGCAATAGTTTATCTAAATATATAAAAATGAATCGACGTGTTGTGTTTCGCAAAAACTCGAAAACGGCTTGACAGATTTACGTGCGGTTTTTCGAAAAATTTTCCAATTCACGTACTCAAGGCTTAAAAACAATAACATCTTCAATATATTAAGTAGAAAAAAAGTCAGAAGCACATATGTGTTTTCATCGATTTTCCAGGGTTGCATTCGACTGAAATGCATATTCTAAAACATTTGTAGAAAGTTGTTTTTAGTCAATTAAAAAAGTTTGTATTTTAACGTTTACAAACATAAACTATTTTCAATTTATACTAAATTGATTAATTTCCTAGCAATTTCTTAATTTCTACACGTTAACACATTTTTGATGGATTTTTAGTAATGTTTCTCAAAAATTTACCGACATTCGAGACATTTTTAAAAACGGATTCTTACACAGAATGCACCACGGCCCGTAAGTAACGTAGAGTTTGACATTTGCAAAAATAATTCTTTATTTGAAAAATTATTATTTCATGTTTTGGAATTCAATCATAAACAAGTACTTAGGTACCTACTATCAATGAAAAGTATTTTTCCTTTTATCCGGAAAGTTTTTGCACGTTTTCACGATACGGTCATTTTTCTTTTATTATTATTAATTAATTTATTTATTGACGGACTATTACAGTCCATCCCGACAATGGTTTACACATTTTCTTATACTTAATACAGGTTCAAATGAAATAAAATTAAAGCTAGGACAAAAAAAAAAATGACTACCTCAAGACAAGATCTGGTCTATCTTAGTTCTTTCTTTTCTTTTGGTTTCGAATTAAATGTCTAGTTTACGTCGAAACACGACTGACGACTAAAAAATTACTAAATTCACGTTGGGTATGGGTTGAGTGCTATAATTTTAGAGGGCTCAGGGTAAATCGCGCTCTAATTAATAATTAATTAATTAACACATACTCTTAAAATCGCCAAATTAATTAACACATGTTCCTGTATTTTTTCCATGGATTATTGGTGATTTAAAATAGCTTAAAAAAGTCCAAAATAAATAATGTGTGTAATTAATTTATTAATTAATAAGCTAATAGCAGGCAAGCTAACGTTCGGGCAGGACAACGCCTGTCGGGTCCACTTGTATTATATAATTTATTCAAATAATATTATCGAAGAAACAAGCAATGCTGATTAAAAAAAAAACATAAATTCTTTTTAAAATTATTTAAAGTATTCAAGAAAGAGAATTTTTTATTTTATTCAACTTTTCCGCGCCTGATGGGGGGGGGGGGGTACCTTGGTTCCCTCAAGTAGAATATTTATTCAACATTTTTTTGCCAATTATCATATCGATTTCATAATCCTATCCCCATAATGTTAATAATATATTAAAATGATTAAAATATTTTTCCGCCGAATTCTTCCAATAATAATTCACATTCCTCTTTGCACCCCCCGCGTTCAAACATCTAACATTGCAATTCATAGCTTTACTGTCTAATAATGTTTGATAGGTTATTCATTTTACACGTATGCATTTTGCTATTCGGGCAAAATTTCCGGCCACAAAACCACAAAAAAAACGGTTTCGTGCTTTACGTTTTACATGCATTCACCTTCCTAACAACTTAACTTCCCTTGAAAAAATATATGAAATTCGCAGAAAACTAGAAATATTATGAAACACTTTTTTTTGCACCACAACGGGTCAGGAAGCCTAATTACATTGGATTTTTCTGTTTAAAAAATGTTATGATTATTAACTAAGCCAAAAATATTTTTGATAAATTTTACTGGTATAAATGGCGGCCTCCGTGGTGTAGTGGTCGAGACGCTTGACTCACAGACGGAAGGTTCCGGGTTCGATTCCCGGTGAGAACACAAAAAAATAATGTGAATTTTCTCAAGCCTGGGTGTTCTGTGATGTAATTCACCACTGTAATTGGGCCTCCTGGCCTGTTGTGGTGCAAAAATAAAATAATAAAAAAAAAAGGCACTCATATTATTTAGATTTACATTTTTTAAATCGGCCCTAAGATTTGGTAAATAATGATGGTGACAAGTAAATCATTATCCTACAAACATAGTCATTAGCTTCTGTAAACGTAGAAAGCAAAATAAAAATAATAATAAGGAGAAATTACTGGTGCAGAAGTGAACCAAAGTACTCTTCCACGTTTTCCGAGATGGGGTGGGGTGATTTGCCTCGGATCATTAGAAATTTTACAAAAATAACAAATTGAATAACTTTTTCCTTAAAAAGCTAAAAAATTTAAGAAATATACATATTAAAATGACAATGTTTGAGTATGTCCAAATGCTTGCAGACTGGCTGGATTTCCTCCCTAGGTAGTTATTCATATTTAAGTTTAAGATAAGGGAATATGGGAGTCTCAAAACTGTTTTCCCTCTCTGTTGAAATAAACTTAAATATGAATAACTCCCTAAGGAGGAAATCCAGCCAGTCTGCAAGCATTTGGACAAACTCAAACATTGTTGAATTAACTACCTGGTAAAAGAAGGAGTATCAAAATTTGAAAATTGTTTTCAGGCGTTGCCTAGTAGGGGATTTGGTTCAGCCGGATTAATCTCACCCATGTGATAAAGGTTTCAGCTCTTTTACTTTACAAAAGTCAACAGATGGAAGAGTTGAGGAAATATGGATGTTCTAACATGGGCAGAATGGTGAATGTTTCACAGTGTGTAAAGTGGCCACTTAAACCAGCCAATGACAGGTCATAAGCCTTGCAAATGCCTAGACTTCCATATTCTCTTCTCAGAAATGTTTTCCCTCTCTGTTGAAATAAATTTAAATATATTGGAATGATTTTTTTGATATTGTGTATTCGTTTTCATAAAAAATAAGTTTTAGTTATCGTGTGTCGTGAAAATCATTACAGTTTTTATTTTGAGTCCGATGTGATATAGTACTCGTATATACATGTTTTCAGTAGGGCATTCATATTTTTTCTAAAAATATTTACGCGTTGTGAGAAAATAAATCAATACGATGGCCATGCATCCGCTATAAATGTCAAATTAGTGAAGTTTCTCGGCGCGAGTTCGCGTCGTTTTTTTTTTTTTGTATCGATGTCTGTCGATATTGCATGCATCCCTACGATCGTTACTCGTTCCCATGTGAACGGCGCTCGCAGTCGGTAGCTGACTGTCTTTTATTATATATTATAGCCTCTATTATTATACAGCCGTAGTAGTGGTGTGCGGTGTGTGGTGTGATGGCCTTGCACTCTGGAACTCATTTTACGAGCGCTCATTTGCTCAACGCAAAAACAACAATCGTTCCTGACGCTGCGGGAGTAGGTACCTACCGGAGAGTCTACATTAGGATGGCATGAAAATCACACTAAAAAAATAATTGAGTGGTCTATGAGAATTTAAGGAATTTTAATGAGAATTCAGTAATGTTTGTTTGTTAGAGGGGAGGAGGGATAGTGTTTGAATAGTTCTGATAGAAATTAAAATAATCTATCATTTATAGGGCAGTCGCAGCCGGCGCAGCAGTAGATTTTTTAAAATTATATTTTTTCAAAGAAATATTAGTGTTCTTATAACTCACCGAAATATTTAAATTTTGGTGGGCATTTTCAACGAGTTGTAAATACTTAGTAATTGGTAGAGTGGCGCTCAAACTTCGGACCTCTGATCCGTGAGTCTCAACACTAACCACGGGACTACAACCCGATTCAATATGTGATTGAGATCCTTCTCACCTAGTAGGCACTCACACATCGGGGAGTCGAATCCTTTTGCGATCACCCAGATTATTGACTAAGTTTGTTAACTATCGGATTGAGCAGTGGGAAACTCTCAGGGGTACTCAATAGGTGGGGACCGGTGTTTGCGGAACTGTTTGTCTTGAGATTTTGTAGAATAGTCGATTAAACTTATTTTGTCAAAGGAGCCCAATGTCCCTGGGTATGAACTTAACTTTGTAATGACCTTTCCAATCAAATTAAAGTTGTGTTGCCTACATAATTTACGAGTACATAACTACTACCATCACCCTATTTCTCTGTGGGGGTAGGCAGAGAGAATGGACCGCCATACACGTCTATACGTTGTTAGCTTCTTCCGCATTCATGCACGCTCATCGACCAGATTTAAGATTTTGGTTTATCTGATCATGCCACGTCTTCTAACAATCCTTTCACTGTGACAATATTTTTTTATTTATTTTATATGCTGCTTTCCTTTTTTTCTTTTCTGTATGAACACCTCTCTGCGCACAGCTCGTGTCGAGAAATTATTTTATATTATTTACATAATGTTACTAGTTAATTATAACTCAAGTATTAACTTGTTATCAAAATAATATATGCTTATGCATTATACATACATACATGTATGCGTACATATACACATACATATATGCTTAAATCGCAATAAACAATATAATACCCATACTAATATTATAAATGAAAAAGTGTGTTTGTTTGTTTGTTTGTTTGTTTGTTTGTTTGTTTGTTTGTTTGTTTGTTTGTTTGTTTGTTTGTTTGTTTGTTTGTTTGTTTGTTTGTTTGTTTGTTTGTTTGTTTGTTTGTTTGTTTGTTTGTTTGTTTGTTTGTTTGTTTTTTTGTTTGTTTGTTTGTTTGTTTGTTTGTTTGTTTGTTTGTTTGTTTGTTTGTTTGTTTGTTTGTTTGTTTGTTTGTTTGTTTGTTTGTTTGTTTGTTTGTTTGTTTGTTTGTTTGTTTGTTTGTTTGTTTGTTTGTTTGTTTGTTTGTTTGTTTGTTTGTTTGTTTGTTTGTTTGTTTGTTTGTTTGTTTGTTTGTTTGTTTGTTTGTTTGTTTGTTTGTTTGTTTGTTTGTTTGTTTGTTTGTTTGTTTGTTTGTTTGTTTGTTTGTGTTTCCTTCACATTTCAACGGAGCAACCGATTAACATATTTTTTGCATAGGGATAGCCAGAGAGGTGAGAAATAAAACAAGATACTAATTTTTATCCCGAATCAAAAAATGCATTGAAAAAAAAAAATAATACATGAAAAAAATAAGCAACATTATTTTAAAATAGGGAGGTTGGAGGGCCGGCAATCGATACAAGTTGCTTTACATCCGGAAAAAATATATAATTCCATTTGGAAAATACTTATTGCTAAACGAGAAAACAAATTAATTACCTAACTAATTTCCCCCCAATTCGGGTAAAAATAGTGTACAATATTAGCACAAACATAAGTGGGTACTGTGCAGATATTGAGCCGAGAAACAAGCCAGTGTCGCTGGCTACTAAGCACTTCTACACCGGCCAGCTCCTGGTACTTGCACAAATACGTGTATACAAATATGGCAATGTAGATAATATTTAATTAAAATAATAATATTAATCTAAATTTACTCGTATATTTGTACAAACCATAATGGAAATGGTTTTTGTCACAAGATACAAGAGAATTAAATGGTTTCCGCTACTGTTCGTATAGTTGCAATTATTTGGTCATGCCAATGAATTACAATATCCGACATACGCTCTCCATGTAATTTGCCAAATTCACAATGAAAGGGGCAATGAAAGCGGCAGACTTAAAGTCAATTGAAATAGCGGCTTATGAAACTTAAATAAAAATAAAATAATGTTACTCGATTTTTGACAAAATAAAATGATTTTCTTTGGAAGACCCTCGGCTTTAAAACGGTTTCGAGTAAGTGGAGGGAGTGCTTTCACTGCAAGGTGGGATTATTATCATACTATAATTTTCCACTAATATATATACCGTAAACATTGTCGGCCTCGTGGTGTAATGGTCAGCGCGTTAGCCTGCCATGCAAGAGGTCTCGGGTTCGATTCCCGACATGGTTGATATGAAGTATTTATTTTAAAGGGTGTTTTCACACTAGAATATTTCATAGTCCCTGGACTGATACCTGAAGCGTAAGACTGATCATGTTACAAAAATGATCAAGATACGCTGCGATTGGTGTACCAATGCAATGCCCTATGCACCATTAGGCGCGGTTAGGAAATGATGATGATGATGATAATTTTCCAGTCATGTCTGGAAAATAGTATTAATTTCTCCTCAGTAAACAAAAAATAGATTACAACCTCCGTAATAATGCGCCAAGCGATAGAGAAGCCCAAACCTAGGATAACCATTCTATAACTATTGGGTATTAAGTAAACTACAGTTTGCAGCAAAACAATTGGCCGTACTCAAGTCGAGAATTGCCAAATGGATATTAATTTGCATTGTAAATACTTTTAAATATGTACCTGTGTATTTATTATTGCAGGGTTATTCCAATTTATTTGTCTGTAATTCGCCTATATTTATTGTGTAAAACTGAAAATACATGTGTGTTTTTTTATTTATTTATTCATTCATTTTATTCACAGTATACTTATGTTACTTTTATTGAGATATAAATCCCAACTCCATGGAACCAAAGTCCTGTGTTGAGTTTGTTTGTTAGTCCGTCTCATCTCCGAAACGGCGAGTCGTAGCGGCCTGAAATTTGGACACGTCATTTTAGATGCGATTAAAGTTAACGTTGCTATTTTCGAGTAAAATTTTAATCGACCTCTACTCGATAAAGACTTAAACTTTATATGGATGCCTAGTGCAGCCCCGACATATTTCCCGTAATCAACTGTCATTATCAACAGTAAATATACTTTAATTCACAAATTTATCTCCTAAATTGAAAAAAAATAGTATCTGAAGTAAATATGTTGATATAAAAAAGTTTTTATGCATCATAATACTCGTGTCGGGACAATAAATGCCAAAAATCAATGTAAATCATGGGAAAATATTCGAAATCAAATACCTGTGAAAACTTACTCCTTTAACACCTTTAAAGCTCCTACTGCTGCAACCAAACATACTGCAATTTAACATGAGTTATCTGAAGAAATAAAGGAAATAGAAAAAATTGAAATACATAAAATGAATTTGAAAAAATACGTTATTGAGAAATTTTTATTTAAAAAATGTGATATTATTGAAAGTTTATATTAGTTCTTTAGATGTTATAAACTAACTTAATAAAACATAAATAAATGGTCGATATTTATTTATTATAACGTAAATATCCAAGTTATTTACAAAGCCAAGCACAGCGACAAAAGCATCCCATAGAACCGTTATGCGTATGTTGTAAAAAAAAGAAAATGGCCGCCAATTTGTTGCTAACCAACATCGCTTACGTTGTATGAAACATAGTGATAGAGCTTCTCTATGGGTTGACGTATTATTACTTTGAGATTACAACATATACGAGATGTTCCTTATAGAAGGAAATATAAAATTATGGCGATAATCAAGAACGATTTCCCGCTTTCAATATTTTATTTTATTCAAATTAATTTATTATTTATCGTATTATCGGTACTATGATTTTTTTCCCTACGGTGCTTTGTCCTGATCGGTGGGTTGGCTTCCCGGCAACCGGAAATATATCACAACACTGTTATTGGTTGATTTCAGAAAACTAGTGATGTCGTTTAAAGTAGTTCATTTTTATCGAGATCAATTTTATTTATTTTTGCATACATTTTCGAGAAACTTCAATGCATAAGAAAACATTTTTTACATCCAATTTCCCGTCGCACTGAACATCTTCATGCTAACAGATAAAAAAAAATGGTCATCCTTTGAATATTTTATTTACATGTTGGTCCGGTTGTTATTAATGTTGTCTTTTTGGTTTTATAGTCATATATAAATAATTTATTAGAATGATTTATCAAGTTATTATTTTTCTAAATCATTAAGTACCGAAGTACCTCTGAAGGGTTAGGAACGAGTACAAAGATTTTCCCTATTGCTGTAAATAGGTTCTTAAGAATGTTTTACAAATATGTACGAATATTTATGCTTCAAAAGGCTTAGAAATAATGAAGTACTGTTCTAATAACTCTCTAGCCTTTTAATTCGATTCTTCAAAATATTATATTATTGTTTATTAGAGGCTTCAGCAAATAAATTCCCCCCGATGTCCCCTTAAAGGCTCAAGAGTCTTTAATAATGAAAGGCAGTCATCCCGGACGTTGCTATGGCTTTTTGGAACAAATAATCAGAATTGTTAAATTTAATATTTTCAAATGAAGAGATTTGTGAATAATAATAAAGTCTTTGACCATTTTATTATAAATTATGCATAATAGGTATTAACAACATTTTGAGCATGTTTTAGGTACACTATGTCTGAATTTTAACTGTTTTAGAATGTTAAAAAAGCATTTTCAGGCCCTCGACAATTTGAATAAAAGAAATAGCAAATCACGATGAGAGAAAGAGATTCAAAGAAGCGAAAGACCCACGAATTAAAATGTGATTTTCTTCGCCGTTGTAATGAGTAAATAAACTACATAAAGTTTAAAAAATTGTATCGAAAAATTTTAAGAAATTGCTGTAAAAGAGAGAAAATTCTCGAATGAAACAAATAAAAAGTCAGATCAATAAATAAAATTTAATGATATCAAACTTAAATAAATAAGGTCAGTGTTATTAATAATAATAAAGCAAAGTGGCAACATTATCGAGTCTTTTTTAAAAAATCAAAAACTTTGTTTCAAAAACGGAAAAAAATTCTAATGTTTGAAGCCTATGTAAAAACTAAAATATGTTATACGCAACTACTATGGGGAGCAGGATATCAAAATGGCATAAACAGACTACAAAGACAACAAAATAAAATATTAAAGTTAGTATATGACCTTCCCTATCTAACTGCAACTAGAGAACTTTTTAAACAAACTAAGTAATTAAATATAACTGAACTCTTTCAACTAGCATCATTAAAATTTATCCATAAATTAGCCACTAATGTAATTGTAGACGAAGAACTAAAACTTGTAAAAAATTGTAGTCAACATGGACATAATACGAGAATATCAGACAAATACCATATGCAACTTTCTAAAAAAAGACAAGGACAATCAAGACTAATGAACCAGGGACTGAAATTATACAATAAACTACCAGACAAAACTAAACAAAAGACTTAAACAAACTTTTCAAAAGAGGTAAAAATTATTATTTTGAACAACAGAGTATGAATGAAAAATGTTTGCATTATTTTTTGTAAAATGAATGTAATAATCCGTAAAGGATAATAAATAAATTTTCAAATAAAAAATAAAAAAAATATATTAAAATCTGCACGACTGTTCCTTTTGCCCGGGGCAAGGGGAGCAGTCGTGTATCAGGGCCCGTATTACAACGGAAAGTCAACATTTATCTACCAAATAAAATTAAGTTTTCTGTATGAAAAATAGAAAATATTGTAGACAATTTTTTTTCTAAACATGTGTTTTTACAGCTTATCGACGAAGATACTTTAAATTTTCACCCATTTTCGTACATAAATATCGATTTTACTTTATACCGTCTCAACATGTATATATATATATATACAATATATTTATAGTAAAGATATTATCTCCTTTAATACTAATAAATAACTAGAGTTACCGCCAATTTAAATTTGTGTCTTCATCATTCAAATGAGCGGGAAAGGGGGTTTTCTTTCTAATTCGAGGCAGGAGTGTCAAATAAAAGTTTTGTAAAATAAATAATAAATATTCCTCTTTTAAAAACTGTAACGCTATGGCAACATCTTAGTTTCGATTCTGGAACAACAATACAGCTCTCTGACTGACCGATTGAGCAAATCGACCCTAAATTCTATAGATTTTGATAGATCCTCTTGCCCCATTGATGGACCTTTTAGTATGTATGTATAAAAGTTTGAAACAGCTAGGTAGATAATATGTTAAATATCAAATTTATGCATAAAAATCTACAATTTAGAATGGTCTGAGCCATGTTAGATAGAGACTTACCTAACCAGACAAGCAAGACAATCCATATTAAAGTTATGTAGTGTAAATATTCTATGCAAATAAATATATATGTGCAAAAAAACATGAATAAATCAATAATAAACCCATCCTAACTACAATTTCATATGTGCAGAAATTCGCATATTAAATTATGCGGAGTCGTAAAAATATAAAATTTATCTATTATTTAATATTCTTTCGAGCATAATAATATGATAGTATTTTTATATCGTTTATTTCAAATTATAAGTATTATTTTTATGCTCTGTTATAATACAACAAGAGACTTTGAATGGAGAAAATAAAATCAAATCGAATTTTATATTTCGACTGTAAAAATGAGTCGTTAAATATAAATTCAAGGACTACAGCCGTATTACAATAGGAAGTTAAAATTATTCTTCAATTTTATCAAAACAAAGTTAAATGAAGTTTTCTGTGTGAATTACAGATAATTACAGATAACTTACGAACATATTTTATATTAAAAAAAATATTTTTTTTTGTTGTAAAAGTCTACATGGTTAAAAATTAAGAAAGTAAACATGGATTAAAATTAAGATACACAAAAAAAGAAATACACCCAATAAATACCAAAACCTCACCAAGCCACTTTTTATGGCTTGTTGGTAAAGTTTACCTATATAAATATTAATCCTACTTAAAAATATATTTATATATTTTTTTTTTTAATAAAAAACCTTTATTAGCATAAATGAACAATACGTTCAGTAAAAAAATTAAACACAAAATAAGGAGCAGTAGTTAGACAGTATCCACTCAGGCAAAAAAAATATAAAACAATAAGAAAAACAAATATATCATGAAAAAATAATAAACATAAAAATCAAATTTTAGAACATCAATATCAAAACTCTTGATTATGAATCCAATTTAATTTTTTTTCTCATTTCTCGATAAAATCTAAGGTCAGAAGTATTAAATAAAAAAATTAAGGTACAATATAATTCAATGTTCTACTGCCTACTAATTTTAGGGATCAACAAACCACCATTACATGTAAAGCGAATGTTGTGATTATGACTTTGATAAATTTTAAAAATATTAGAATTATTTAAAAAAAAGTATATATATATTAGTACACATTTTTGTATACAAAAAACGATTTTTCTTTATACCGTCTAGATACATACCGATGAAGAGAGGGTTTGTAATTGCGACCCACAACTCGATGATAAATAAAATTCGCAACCGAAAATAATGTTTTTAAGAGATTATATACGATTTTTTTAAACTATGTCGGTAAATGTTTATTATCAACGATACTATCGTGGAAGTAATGTTTGTACGTTGGGCGCTTCCAGGTTCATTTACTGGCCGAATTAAAACAAAATTTACATTTCTTATCTTAACCTAGGTAGCAATCCTGAACTGGCTGTAACTAATTTACTGATTTAATAAAAAAAGATAATTTAATAATATGATATGTATATTTCCCAACTTTTTATCTACGTAACTGAAACAGCAATTACATATTTAATTTTTCGTTTTTTGACGAGTCTGGGCATGACCCTGGAGGAGTGTGTTTTCGACTCGATGCGATGGCTACTCCTATGTGAAATCCTTAAAAAGGAAATCGAGTTGAAATAAATCCGCCTTGGAATGTAGCGGTTTGCGCGTTCGCCTTTAATGCTCGAGGTCCTGGATTCAATTGCTGCCAGGGTGGACGTAAAGTACTGAATTTGAAAGTGGTTCTACACTGCAATGTTCAATTATTGTGCCTGGACTAGCATCTGTTACCACGTTACAAAAATGATCCAGCTGTAATTTATCACAAATTTTCAACTATACCAAGAAACACTAATTGCGTGACCGCTAGTATTTTGTCGAATTCTTTAAACTCATATAAATGCCTTATGTAATAAATTTCTGGCAGCAATGTTGTTTTTACATATTATAAAGTGTTATCATTTACTCTACACTCATACCACTCTGTATTCATCGTTCAATTTTTATTTTTATCTTTTTCATTGTTATGTGATTTATTTATTTATTTTATTTATTGGGGATATCAACAGTAATACATGTAATACAAATATAACAAATAACATATACAGAGAATAAAACCAATGACAGATATCCACAGAAATACATTAAATACACGTACAATACATACTAGTGTGTTTGTGAGAGTGTAAGTGAGTGAGAGGGTGGGTGTGTGGGTGTTATATTGGAAAGAGGGTGTCAGGTATCGAAAATATAAATATATATAAAATATTAAGAAATAGAGATAAAATTTAATAAAATAAAATAAAACTTTATTATTGAAACTAAGTATAAGACAAAAAAGAATGTTTTAAGACGCGCATTTTAAATGTTATTTTTTTACAATCAAATGGATCAATTTAAATGCTTTACAATATTTATGTAAAATATGTAATCTTTAATCCAACTCCAAGTCATTGCTTTAACCTTATTTTTACAAAAGTCTGTAATACGCATTCTTGTTTATTTATATACAATAGTTTTATCTTTTGCTATTGGTTATAAGTGTTTCCAGTTACAATTTATTTTGATATTGTTAATTATTTCTCATAGATACTTAAATCTAGTCTTTTTTACCCTTATATGTATGGGTTTTGCAAAGTTTTTTTTTTTGAGATGTATACTTTTAAGCATTTTAAAGCATGTTAACAATTGGTTTTCAATTTTTATTCATACCCGCTTACAACTGTGTATTTTTAGCAAAACTTAAGGTTTTTAATTTTTAATTGCTAGCTTTGTTAATTTTTGTAGGCATATTTAAAAAAAGTGGTTTTTATGACTAAATATATTGATTTTAAAAATGTTTTACAGTATATCATGTCATCTATATACGTACATGTATGTATTTAATTTTTAAAAAATTACTAGTTTTATGTAGGAATATGACTTTAAATGTACCAAATGCTGTATTTTATTTCTTACTTCATATATTTTATCTATGTACCATACTTGTAAAAGCCCTCCAGGCGTCTATGTGAGTTAAATAAATGAATTAATTGTAATTCAAATGCAGTGCAATACGCCGCTGGGAGCAGAGAGGGAAATGATGATGATGTTTGTTTTAGTAAATTAAATATGAGATAAAACCAAGAATAAGAAATATTATTTATTTATTTTCAACTTTCTTTTCCCTCTCTCAAACAATTTATTGACAATTCAGACTTCCTCCTTAACAACATGACTTTTTTTGTATACAAAAAACATCGTAAAATATTCATTTATTGGTTTCAAATTAATTAAAAATTTACATGCTAACGAATAAAGGTTTAAAAGCTCTTTAACTTCACTAAAATCAACAAATGGAAGAATTGAAGAAATATGGATGTTCAAACATTGGCAAAATGGTGAATGTCACACAGTGTGTAAAGTGGCCACTTAAACCAGCCAATGACAGGTCATAAGCCCTGTAAATACCTTGACTTCCGTATTCCCTTATTTAAGGTATTCTCCATCCCTGTTGTAATTTGTTGAACTTATTATGGTTTTTTAGGCTGTGCTCGTGCTAAATGAAGAAACGACAAAAGACACTGAAAGTCATATAGCAGCTAATTAATCAACTTGCCCTTCCTTCAAATCATAATTATTAACATAGGGAGGAAAATCGAGTAAATTAAAATATACAATTCCATGTTATACAATATTGAGAAGAACGATCCATTAAAAAAGAAAAACATAAAAATATAAATTTTACAGAAACAAACACGATCCAGAAAATTGAATAGCAAAATAATATCAAATTAAAATAATTAGAAAAAAATAGCATTAGTACTCGTCATTAAAAATACTGTAACAGAAAAAAGCAAAAGCAAACAAAGAATACCGAGCAAAAGTCGCCTTCAATATTTGAAATTAAAGATTTTTTAATCTAACAGCATGGACCGCTTCCACAAGCAATCAGTCAAAACTTACATATGTGTCAGGTGTAAATATTTTGATGTATGGTTGCGAGACGTGGTGCATATGAAAAAGAGATCGAAAAAGATTGGAGGCTTTAGAGATGTGGACCTGTGTGGATTTGTGTATAAAATTGTAAGATTCAATGTGTCCATGTACTTGTAATTTTCTCAAACTGAACGGTTTGGGTAGGTAGGAAAGAAATTGCTTTAAGGCAAAATGTCCGCCCTTGTATATGAACTGTATATGTATAAAAAGTGTTAAATAAATAAATATTCTGCGACATGAAAATCTGCTGGTCAATATGTCAGAGGGAATGATTGAGGGATCGATTAGCAGAGGGCGTCCTCGCTGGGTGTATCAGGAGTAAATATGCTACAATATGGACAGTATTTCCTATACAGAGTTGAAGAGGAACGCCGAAGACCAAGCGGAGTGGAGAAAGAGTTGCAAATGAAGAGATGCCAATCAATTCTTAGGATTAGAACTGAACAAGAAGAAGAATAGAAAAAGTTACAAACATAATCCAATATACAAAATAATACAAGCATTACTCATTTTGGATGTGGATGAATATATAAATAGTACATATGAGTGTATTGGACGTAGTCATGTTTGTATTTATGCATTCAATCTATTCGATAAAGCGTGTCAAGTATCAAACCATCAACTGTTGTCGGTATGATTATTAGTACGAGAGGAAATTCACTTAGCAAAATTATTACGAAACGAGTTTTATATTGTTTTGAAACATGTCGATTGTTAATTTGATTTGATCACCGGTATTATTGATATGAAAGTTATTTTGCGCATAGTTTAAAAAAATATATAAGTATTGTCTATTAAATTATCAGGAACAAAGATGACTAAACTTTTGAATTTCAGGTGGGTTGATGTTTCTCGTTTCAATTTAATTGACACTCTTTATACGTACAATTATTTTCATATAAAAAGAAATGTTGAGAGAGTTTTCTAGGCTAAACGATCGAATTAATGTTTGTTTTTTTACATTTTATATACATACACCTAAGGCGTCCAAAAGTAGTCACTATATGAACAAAAAAGAATTAAATTAAAATCAATTCGTCCTAATTTTACAGTATTGTGTGGATCTGTACGCTCGGCGTAAAATCGGCCTTTGCCACGACTTTTAGAATCTCGGACGAATCTCAGTTACCGACTAGCTCTATTAGGAATTATTTTTCACAAAATAAAATCTCTTTGTCCATATTATGAGACATACTTATCTATGATAAAAACTACACCACTTCAAAGGTTTGTAAAGAGGAATTGCTGAATTGGGCACTCGATTTAATTTATTACTTTATTATAAGTTCAAAGCACGCACTTCCACTTTTCCACTGCCTCTAGCGTAAATATGTAAATACGGCAGAAAGTCCAGCTTTCGCCTTCTGCTTGTTTTACACTCCAAAACCATAAATGGAATTACGCTACTGCATTATTTAAAATATTGTACGCACTAGAAACGAGAAGGCCAACCGACCTTAAAACTAAAATGATTAATCGAATGCAATTGGTGCGTGTTCAGACTTCAGAACAGGTAGTGGTTGCATCCCTTAAACTAGAGAGAGGCAAACTATTAGCTGAAAATTGAAACATGCTTTTGCTGTAAATCACTAACAAATTAAAAATAGATAAGTTACTCCCATACTAGCTACATCTAAGATAAAGCAGTAGCGTTCCCCTCAACAATTAAAAAAAAAAAACAGCTAACAAATCACGATATATGTGTAATCTTTTATATGAGAAAGTGATATACGTCCATATTTCCTAAGTTTATATTCATTTATGTGTAACTCGTTACTTTATATATAATACTAGCTAGCATATTGATGTACGGTTGTGAGACATGGTGCCTTACCGAAAGAGATAAAAAAAGACTAGAGGCCTTCGAGATGTGATGCTACAAAAAAATATTAGGAATTTGCTGGAGAGACCGCATCACTAATGACGAGGCTCTCAATAGAATCGAAGAAGGTAGGCACCTAATCAAAACCATCTCAGAGAGGCGAGCCCGATGGATCAGCCACATTATGCGCCATGAGGGTCTCTTTCACGACATCATAGAGGGAATGGCTGAGGGGACAAATTATAGAGGGCGCCCACGACGGTAATATTTAGAGCAAGTGTGCGAAGATTTTAACTGCGCCTCTTATGTGGAGTTGAAGAGGGCTGCAGAAAATAGAGACCAATGGAGGACGAGATGCAGGACTTTGCTGCAAACCAATCCCCAGGATTGAGACTACAACAACTAGCTAGCAGCTATTAAAAGTTTTAGATATATACCTAAAAGTTTAATTAGATATTCCATGACTTGGATTGTAATCGAATGAATGCCTGTTTTGTTTTTCACAGTTGTAGTGCAATTAGAGCATTTTTTCATCACACACGCCGGCATATTTCTGCGTATCAACAGGTCTGATCACGATGAAAGTCCGTTTGAGAATAAAAGTACGGATAGCAATTACCCACGACATGTAATGCCACTTTCTTACCGCTTGTTAAATTGTACCGAACAAACACTAAGTGCAATTGAAAAGAAACAGTATAAATAAATTAATATAAAAAAACACTATGAAAAACAGTAAAGACGTATCATTTCCTTCCTAAATATTGCCCTGCTTATTGAATAACTTAATAATTAGTTGTATTTTTAAGTACATTTTAAAGTACATAAATATCGACAATGACAGCTGGCAGCTGGTGTCATACCTCGGGTAACGAGTTAAACCTAAATAAATATGAACAACTGTAACAATCCGTACGGCACGATAAAATAATATTTATTTTAATTTAAATTTGTATTTGAAAAAAAATAAAAGAGATAGTAAGATTCGGGTAGATTGATATTTATTTTGTTCTGTTTTATTATTTGTAATTACTTAGTGGCTCCTCGCAAGGAAAAATATTTTTAAAGTAAATCGAGTGGATATTAGTTAGTCTCAGGGTGTTCTAGTTGGCGTGCCAATGTGAATATTAAAAAAAAAAAAAAATAAATGTCAATTCCCCTTATATTATTATAGTGCCGCTCCGCGCCGTGTGGATGTTTACGATAATATGAAATAGGCCAGTAAAATCGTTTAAAAATCACCCGTTTAGGCTTCGCACATAATAATTATCTGCTTTCTTTAGAACCTTACTTACAAACCTGGTATATAGTTACGTCAAGACATAGAGATAGAATAAAGATGGAAATACCATCCATATTCCACCCCTCCTAGGCGTAACTTTACACCAGGTTTATAAGTAAAGTGCACATAGTTTAGCTTCCCTAATTAAACGTAGAAGCATTTAAGACCTATCTTTTCTGTTCATGTATTGATAATGTCTATAGCTTAAAGCATATTACTATAAATTTTCCCATTAAATCAACACGAAAGGTTTTTTTTTATAATCCATTGCCCAAAAAAACATGTACAAAATCGCAGAGTAATAATCCGTAGCGGTAGAGCAAACCTCATTTAACTTGCTACAAAACAGTCCTTTTTTTTATATGTTAAATTGAACTGGCTAAATAACAGAAAAACGTTTTTTTTATTACACTCGATAGCACCATTTAACACAGGGATTTACAAATCAAAAAATGTCTAGAATCTCACTTTTACTTTAAATTTACGTTAATTGTATTAGGTTTTCTCGTCATATACAAGATACGAGTCACAAGCGTATATTTAATCTTATCTAAAAAAAATGCATTTTAATTTTGTATTCCAATTGTATTTGCTTTATATAATGTATAATGTAATTTGTTTCATTTTAATTTAATCATTATGTGTACCAATGTAGTAGGTATATTTAATTTTATATTACTATGTACAATAAAAGGCGGTAAGCCGTGAAAAATATTTAAAAAATATTTTTTTTAGTAGCGTCACGTCTGATCACTAAAACAATACTTTACGAAATGAAGGCAATTACCTACGAACTGAAATGCAACCTATCAAGCGCTTGTAGCGTATTTATTTAATTAGACGTCATTGGAAAACTCTCGGCCGGGAAAAACTACTTTCTCCGTTGTTTTTGTGAAATTTTTCACAACCCTGTAAGTACACTAGGAAACACGTAAAAATAGTTTTTATTTTGTCAGCTGTTGAGATCTGCAAATTTAAACAAATTCGTTTTAACATTAAAAAAATACAATTTAGTTGGCGTGTTATATACGACTGGCGCAGGTTCGCGATGCCTAATATCGACGTCATAAATAAATGTATTATTAAGCCACAATACTGTTGAATATATTTGCTGTGGATGTGAAACGAAGATTATAATCTAAACACATTTATTCATCTGTAATGCCAGAGTCAATGACTGCCGTTATTTCACATGTATTTTTAGAAAAATGTTTCCATCAAACTCCATAGCTATTTTCATCTTATGCCGGTTTGTGCTGGGAATCACTTCACTTGCCTACACGTGGCTTCATCATCATCATTCCCTTTCCGCACCTGATGGTGCATAGGGCACTGCATCGGTACACCAACCGCAGAGTATCTTGATCATTTTTGTTACACGAAATTAAGATGATCAGGCTTACGCTTTAGGGGCTATGAAATATTCAAGTGTTAAAACACGCATTAAATAAATATTTTTAATCAACCATGTCGGGAATCGAGCCCGAGACCTCTTGCATGGTAGGCACACGCGCTCACCATTACACCACGAGGCCGAAAATAAATACACGAGGACGTTTATTACGAGCGAATTTACAAAAACTGTTATTAATTTGATAAAAACATGTATTTTGTTAAAAAATGTAAATTGTTAAAAGACGAACTAAATAATAATATTTGTTTTCTGCTATTTTCGGCTGAATTTTTTTTGGGAGTGACTCGTTTACGTCGATCAAATCGATATACATTTTTTTTGTAAAATAATGTCATGATGCTTTGATTATATTAAAATATGGTAAATTTTAAAGCTGCCCTATTTTGAAAAAGAATTTTTATTTTTATGTTAAATTGGTGCATATTTAATTAAAAATGTGCAATAAGTCACAAACACCCTTATACATTATACACATGTTATGCATACACTGTAATATACGGCATATACTCGTACACGCATATTACTTCAGAACAGATAAATTATGTGTTCTGTGCACATTATTCATATATTTGAGGTATTATGTTACTAAAATGGCGTCTTATAAGTTATCATTAATACATAAGTATTAGATAATATATCAGTACATTTACTCGCCATCATTTAATGTGCTAATTTAAATAGCTGAATCAATTAACTTACTATGCATGTTTACCCGGCGACTGTTAAATCCAGCAGATTTTGCCTAAACCCTAGATTCATAAACACTGTTGGGAGTTACAGTATTTATAAACGTTCCCCTCTCAGTAGCTCAATCACTAATAACTTTCGACGTGATAACAATTTCTCACCATGGTTGTTTATCGTATTCGCGATCACAATGGAACATCCGTGAACACCTAATATTAAATGTCAAAATATTTACGTCTTTATATCCTGCTGCGCAATCACATATTTGAATTTCACCGGTGTAAATATGGAAAATATTCAAAAACTGCTATTTATATTTATTAATTTATTATTTATCATACTATTCATTACATTTAGCCGGCGCGACGGTCGGCAAGCCAAATGTCAAGAAAAGCACTCGCTATAGTAATTGTAACTTTTTTGTATTAGATACTCCTTACTACACTGCAAATGCAATATATTTATTTTATTTTATAAATTTATTGCATAAAATTAGTATACATATTTAATGACAGGAAATCTTTATAAAACTAATTAATATAAAATAAAAATGAGTGTTCTCTGTTTATGATAGTCTAACATTGTTGCTTTGTATTATTTTTTATAGTAAATGCCGGTTTTTTGCCAATGAACTGTATTTATTTACGAGGAAAACAAAAAACAAACTGACACGAGCGTTGACTTAGAGATTACACACGCATTGACTTATGACTGTGATAACTTAAACATGTTCATTATTGTTCATTGTAATCGCACAAATGCTTAGCATGAGAATGTCGACAGTTATTTGTGATTGAGCCACAGATGAGTATATTTTATTATATTTATAATATTAGATTTTTTAGACTATAAGGTAGGTACATTAAAAATCTTAAACGTGGTTAATTAAGTATTTATTAAATGAAATAAAAATTAGCGAAATAGTTATTCTGAGCAATCAACGCATAATAATTATCGGTGATCCATACATATGAATTTTTCGTATTAATTTACATCAGAATCTTGTCATTTGACGTTTTTTATCATCACATAAATCACAATTTTCTTTTTGAGATCCACTGGATTGTGCTTGATCACTAAACGAAGTTTCGCTAGGTTCTTCTGCAATTCTCCTTTTTAGGCATCGCATCAAAGTTGGTGCTCATGGCGCTGGCGTAACCAAGCATCAGCCAGCCTCTGCGATACTTCTTTCGGGTATGATTCCCATTTTACGCACGCCAAAAAAGTAGCAAAGCGGCCATCTTTGCGTCTCTCTACTGCAACACTATTCATAAACATTCGTCGGTCGGACGAGCTAATCACTTTAACTCCTTTCACATATGCGCACCTTCGCACGCGACCAGCGGTGTACTAAGTAATAAACGATCTAGGAAAGTTGAACTTTCTATCTCTTTAACTCTAAAAGTTATAAGCGTTTACGTGTTTATGAATCTAGGGTTAAAAAAATATGTAATCTTGTTGTAAGGTTAACCTTACCTATATCTAGTCAAGTTTTTTTTTTAAATTTTAAGTTTAAAAATAAAATATTCGAGTTCTTATTATTTACCCAAACATTTCAATCCTCAGTCTTTCATTTTCCTAAAAGCCTTAATTAAAGTTCAATGGATTTAGTCTATACGTTTATGTATATTACAAAAATTTCAATATTATTTAAGAATGAAACAGAGAAATATAAAAGGAAAAATAATGAAACCCACTAAACCGCTTTGCCGGCTTGTCAGCAGGTTTCTTATTTTTCCTTTACAAAGAAAAACGTTAGAGAAATTATATAAAATTAAAAAGTAATATAAACAATATTAAGAACATAAACATCTATATACACAACATTCCTTTTTATATCCTATGTTTTTATTATGTTTCTTATGTACTCTAATATTTAAAATAAAATAAACTCTTATAAATAAACAACTACGACCTTAGAGTATATATATGTATATACTCTAAGCTACGACAGTGTAAGTCACTTTCCAAGCACAAGAGTTAGTCTCTTTTTTCGGAGAGTTACAGTTATAACATTTACTAGATGTATAAAGTAGATCTGTATAGAATTTTTAAAAACATGTACCTTTTATGAAATTTATTATAAAAATAAAAATAAAAAAAACAAAACTAAAAACATACCTACGTTTTCAAATAAAAATGTATGTACAAAAATTGAAATAGATGACTGTTAACATAAAATAATAATCAATATAAAGCCTTGTTACATATTAAAGTTTTGTCGACATTTTCTTTTACGATCTGCTTCCGAATCTCATTGAAAATTTTAGTAAAATAAAATTTGAAAGTGAAAAACGCAATAATATATGGTAAAATAAAAGTATCCAGTAATTAGAGTAAAGCGAAGCATTCCTCTCTGAACTTTCTTTCAGTAACATAGCGGGTTCGAACATCGGATATTTGATCCGTGAGTCCGCAATACTACCAAGGGAACATAACCCGGTTCAAATTAGATTAGTTTCGTACCGACGTTTTCAAAGTTTTAATGTTTTAACCCCTTTTACTGGTGCCCCAATTTCTCAACAACTAAGGTAATCCCATTTAATCTGAATGTTTGTCTTTGGCTGGATAACAAATCTCACAATGGGGCCGTAAACTAGATAACAGCTGTTATGTTTGTTGTTTCATTAAACGTACGTTCAAAGTTAATACAATTCGGTTACGATAGTCAGAAACAGTTTAAAATATGGTGAGATTTTAGGTCTTAATCCTATTGTTCTGTTTAATGTGTTTATCTTTCGTAAGTACATGAGACCTCGAGTTTGATTCCCGATGAGATAGACATAAAATATAAGTTTTTTTTATAATACACTTACCACTATGGAACATGGCTATCGGCAAGGGAATTGGCTACATCTTCAAAAAAGTTAACTATTTATTTATACATATCGCACCTAAGTGATAATAGTGACACAGAATTGAAAAATCCAAAATTGTTGTTTTTAAGTTCGCTACACAGAAATGTTTATTATTATTAATATTTAAAGCATTAACTTTGTTGTCAGACATTTTACAAAATGTTATTAAATATTTGTATATAACCACTTACCGACTTTTCTCATCTGCACTGCAGAACCTACATCTACATCGAAGTTTTGGAAAGTTTCATTCTAGAAAGGCTTTTGTTCCTGCAGTACCCCATAAGGGCTCTAGTGATAACCTTCACTTGATTTTGGCATAGCTTTATTAGGTCGAAAGCAAACTTTTGCGAGTACCCTTTTATCAGTTCCTTTTGGCAGAGCGTCACGCTCTGTTTCCTGGCCCACGACCTAACCTCGTTACGATATGAGCACATTTGGGCAACTCACCATTGGGTTCAGAGCCCATTGGGGCTGTTGTGGCTCCCAGCCTTGCCAATTCATCAGCTGTCTCGTTACCGTCTATGTTTGTTTGTCCAGATACCCAAATTAATGTCACACCGTTACACTCACCGACATAATTAAGCGCCCGTAGGCATTCCAAGGTTAATTTAGAATTGATCTCGACTCAGTGCTTTTAGAGCAGACTGACCGTCTGACAGAAAAAAAAACTTTTGTTTTTGTTTTGTCTACGCAAATTTTCATGTGCGCCGGCATAAGTGGCATAGAGTTCCGTTTGGAAGACAGTGGGAGGGAGTCATAGGCTAATGGAAAACCTTTTAGTGAGTTTAATTCCGTGTATCCCAGCACCTGCTCGTCCATCTTTCTTGGAGCCATTTGTGAACCACACAATGTCTATTTCCCTGTAGGGTGGGGAGGAGGCTTTTGGGCAACCATTGTTCCCTATCAGGTAAAAGCACCGTAAAATGAAAAACCCGACTCTATCGCACGTAGCATGGTCATGCCCGCCTCCATCTGCAAATGAATGAGTAGAGTATTTGATTTTTAATCTTAAAATAGGGCACACATAAACATATTCTTGTGTGAGCTCTAATAAAAACAATGTACAAATACAAGTATATCATTTATAAGTTATAACACATATTTCTTAACCTTCTGTTTGAATATTGTTTTTTTTAAATTTATTTATTTTTATTTTTTATTAGGATGAAAGCCGAGTGAACGCGGTTGAAATGCGATCTCTTAGACGAATGTGTGTGAAATCAGTATATGACAGGGTTACAAAAGATGATATCAGGCGAGAGTGTAAAACTGAGTCAAGTATAACTGATAAGATTAAGAAAGGGTCCCTGAGATGGTTTGGTCATGTAGATCGAATGGACGACGAAAGAATGGTATAAAAAGTATATATGGCGAAAATGAACGGCAACGTGAGACGAGGACGACCAAGAAAGACGTGGCATGATCAGATAAACCAAAATCTTAAGTCTGGTCATGTCAAAAGAAAACAGAACCAAAGGGCATGTATGACAAGATTTATGAACGTGGAACAAGCTAGAAATATACATCAGGATAGACGTGTGTGATGGTCCATTCTCTCTGCTTACCCCTACGGGGAAATTGCGTGATGGTAGTAGTAATTTTTCTTCATAAATGTTTTATCGCTTTTCATAATATTACATAAAATATTATGAACTTTGTGACTTCGCCTTTATTCTAAATGGCAGTCTGATTTTTACCTTTTCTCTGGTATTGTGATCACGTTAATGTTGGCTTTGATTTTTGTCAAAATTCTGTGTTTTTTTAAAATGAATAATAATATAAATCAACATCATCGTATTGAAAAATATTATTTGCTTATATGTTAGTACTTTTAATTGTTTTAACACCAAAATTTACACTTGTGCACCGGTTTTATTTCTAAATGATTCTTAAGGCTTGGTTATGTAATATGGTTAGTTTGTATCTTGGTTTGATAAAAATAATATGCTGCTACAGTAGTGAATTAATAATCAAGGTACATAGGCATAACATTGCTTCCATTTCTGTAGTTGAAGTAGAGGATATTGCTCCAGTGGCAATGGGAAAGGCCAATATTTTTGAGGCTGGATAATCCACCGCTGCATACCTTTTGTTGGGCTTTTTTGTGCCCAGCTATGCATCCATAGGTGACCACAGGTCTTACCGTGGCTGTATATGTCCAAAGTACAGCCTTCGGTTTAAGTCCTTTTTTTTACCCACTTTGCGACACCCAGTGCCCAGTATGATTTTGGTCATTCTGATCACATGTTGTATGTGTAAATTCCAAGTTAGATCTAAGATTATTCCCAGATATTTGACATCCTTGGAAAAATTTCTAGTCTTATCAAAAAGAGTAGCAGCTGACTTCCTCCTCTCGGTGTAAGGGACTAAAATTGTTTTGCTGGCATTGACAGAAAGTTTAGTATTTCAACACAAGCTTTCAATCTTTTTCAAGGCCATCTGCATGAGACTCGATACGGTATTTGAGCATTTACCCACAATCGAGACAGCGAAGTCATCAGCATATCCTTGAGTAACAAACTGTGGATCATTGAGCTCGCACAATAGAAAGACCATTCAAATGGCGATAGAACTCCTCTTTGAGGACAGCCTTTCACACACATAACTGTATTCTTCATTCTGCCTGGACACGGGATACATACAATACGTAAATGCTTAGATTTAAATTCTAAAAAGGTCTCAATCTTTTAAAAATATTTATTGCTGTTTGTTTCCGTTACTACAGCAATTCTCGCGTTCCTAATTTATTATGTTTGCCTCAACATCGTTCTTTTCAACTTTTTTATCATTTTAATTTATTTTTAATTCGTATTATGTTCCTAAAAACTTGTTTACTGCCAGCAGAGTCACTGTGATGGTAGATACTTACTTGCATAATAATATTTATACAACTTTTTTAAGAAGATAAATATTTTCGGATGTGACGTTTTCACGATTACCATGAAACGATCGATTGGATAGAAATCGAGAAATGATCCGGTTATCACCATATTAGGTGTAACATAAGTTGTGTCCGTTTTTTTCAAATGAAGAGAACGAGAGGACACAATATTTTTTTATATCAAACCGGTCAACTATGTATTCCTCTTCATAATCAGACACAAAAATAGTAAATAATAATAGTTCATGGCATCTTCACCGTATACTGCGCAAATATTGCGAGCAGCTTTGGCGATTTTTTCCCCTCCAATGAACGCGTACAGGAGGAGGTGTCGAAAATGGTCACTTTCGTCTAGTTGACACTCCGTTTTGAAGGCCCGTAACCAAATAAAATAACGTATGTAACGAAAGCAAAAGCAAACACAGTATCTTCGCAGGGACAAATCGTCTAAATATGCGATTATGCGCAGCTTACTATTATATTTTAATTTTTATAATTATGGTTTATGTAACCATGTTTATGGCAAAATAAATTTAAAAAATATTATTTATTATAGTATTCCGACTCGTTATTTTTTAGAAAAGTAATCAATTTATTTTGAAATATATTATTAAATTTAACTTTGTTTCCTGGAATACGTGATTTTTCATTTATTTATTTTAAGGTGTTAGACATTATTTAAATTGTACACTGGTGGATTTATTGCCAAATGGCAACTTCTTCCAACCAACTGATGATGATGATTTCATCGAATAAAGGTATTATTACGTTAATTCAAGTTTAATTATATGGCTCTAAAAAAACTTATAATTTTAAAGTACTAATGTTGTATTAAAATTCCTTTTTATTTTTATTACCTAGTTATTCTTAACTTTACTTTTTTATATTTATATTTAGAACATAATATTTTCTCATGGTTATCTTTTATTTAGAGATAGTATGTTCAACTTTTTTATTTTTTATATTTTCATCATCATCATTCCCTTTCCGCACCTAATGGTGAATAGGGTACTGCATTGATACACCAATCGCAGCGTATCTTGATCATTTTTGTTACATGAAGGTAAGATGATCAGTCTAACGCTTCAGGCTCCAGTCCTAGGACTAAGAAATATTCTAGTGTAAAAATAACCTTTTTTCAATAATATTTCATGTCAACCATGTCGGGAATCGAACCCGAAGTCTCTTGCATGGTAGGCAAACGCACTGACCATTACACTACGAGGCCGACAATTACAAAATTAGCCACAGTTCACAGAAATATTTTATTTTTTTTTGTAAAAAGAAATATTTGCGTCCCTATGATTTACCCAAATATTTCATTTTGAGGGCATTAGAAAATGTAATCGAGTTGGGGTAGAGTGGGATTTGAACTACGGACCTTTAGTCCGTGAGTCCGAGACACTAGCCACAGGACCACAACCCGATATCTAGTTTAATATGATGGCGAGTAAACACTGGTATTAAGATTTGCGACGCATTTTTTTAATAATATATTCACTCCACTTACCTTGTTTCTTCGCCTAACGCTTCAGGTGCCAGTCCAGGGACTATGAAATATTCTAGTGTAAAAACACCCTTTCAAATAATATTTCATTTCAACCATGTCGGGAATCGAACCCGAGACCTCTGAAAATACATATTTAGAAATAAGATCTGTTACTTAGAGTAGTAGATGTATATAGATCTAAGACTCTAAGGTCGTAGAGATGTATATACTCTAAGATCTGTTATACCCTTAGAGTAAATTAAGGTTATACCAGAGATTGGCGTATTTGTACCTATTCCTTTTTGAAATCCGTACTGATTTACCGATAGAATATTATTGATGTCTATGTATTCTGAAATTCTTTTTTTAACTTTTTTTCTATAATTTTAGAGATTATGTGAAGTAATGATATTTGTCGATAGTTGGCAATATCTACTCTGTCTCCTTTTTTATGAATGGAAATTACAATTGCTTTTTTAAGGAAGAAGGGAATGCGCCAGAACTAAAGCTAAGGTTAAAAATATAAGAGAGTGGCTGTGCAATAGTTAATTTAAATGCTGAAGCAGAACAGAACCAATACCACCAGGACCTGATGAATTTAATGCTTGTTAGTAGATTAATGGTTTCAATGATTTCATTTGGGCAAGTAGTTATGTTAGATTAAGCTAAATGTAGTGTTTTCTGTTTTTTTGTTTTCCGTCAACGCATGGAGGCTCTTTGTGGATACAATATTATCCAACTAAGGAGTGGACATGGAATAATGATGAAACGTGTTTTAAAAAACATATGCCTATTCAATCATTCATACAGAAAGTTCAGTAATTTTAACTTTATGGATAATTTATGATGACTATGAAATCCCATCGTAATATGGGTGATGCTCGCATATGGATTTGCATTTGTAAATATTGCATATTGGACTACCGCATATTATGTATGTACGAGTATAACTCAAACAGCTGTTAAATTTCAGATGGGTGCAGAGAAAGGAGTATGTTACATTGTACGTATTTCTTTGTTACGGGACAAGCTCAGGGTTCAAAAGAAAAATAATTACTTTGAACGGCAGCAGTTTTCTGCACCCGGACAGTGGCAAAGGAATAAATGACAATGGCAACCGGAAGGGGTGCAAATGTAGAACCAACCACATATAGACGAGCACGTCACACGAATTATTGTTCTATCGCTGATTGCTATGACTCGTGTTTAGGGTAAACTATATATTGCTTCGTATATTTAACAGAATCATACAATGTGGGTACATTTATTTTAGTTTTAGATAGGTATACTTACACCTTATAAGGCTTTATATAAAAAAAAAACATAACGAAGTATGTTAGTAAGTAAAAAAGCATAAAGATGTTAATTATTTTATTAATTATCGGGTTCGATTCTCGATATGGGTGATTTGAAATATTTATTGAAAATGTTGTTTTTACACTAGAATATTTCATAGTCCCTGCACTGGTATCTAAAACGTAAGACTGATCATCTTACCTTTACCGTTTTTTTTCAAAATTAAGATACGCTGCGATTGGTGTACTAATGCAGTGCCCTATGCACCATTAGGTACGGAAAGGGATTGTTGATTATTATTTTATATCCTTAGGAACCTAATTCTCCTTTTTTTTTTCATCCGTTTTCCTGGATCCTCTTCATGTCTCCTTACACGTATTGCAACATTTTATTCGGTCTCATATTCAATCCATTACTACAGTTTTTTTTAGTTATATGTTTTGACGTAATATAATACAGGCGTTAACGTAGGTTAATTAATTTCTTTTTTACATTAAAAACAACGTAAAATTTTATTTTTGATCGTGCCCTAAATACATATTAAACATAAAAAATCCCATAAAATCTGAACAATATTTTATTTTTATTTTAGGAATTTGACCTGATCCACTCATCAATCTGTGCGCAACCAACCTACATTATCCATTTTGTGATAGCAATTTTACGGTGAGAGTACTGAGTACTTACATGCTTACATTTATGCACAAGTCCTGTGTACCCACAAAAAGCAATTATAAATATATACAAACATGTATACATGAAATAAACAAGAAAAATACAAATCATCAACAATTGAAACTAATCTGATTTGATTGGTTGAAAGATATTGCTTTTATCTGTTTTGATAAATACTATAATTTATACCAAAAAGGCTCGACTAAATAAATCAATCAATACATTCAAATAGGCAAAACATATTACCTTATTTTTCTTCACCAGGATTTAGAATCAAGTTTCAACCGGAAACATACGTACTTGACAAATTTCTTTTGTATATTTTCAATGCTTGATTTAAGCACATTGTACATAGGATTAAATATGTGTGATGCATATTCCTAGGTGCTTCGCACAAATGTACAGTAAAGGATTTTGAGTGCCTTTGCCATGGTGAACGACGTAGAGCTACGCATCACAAAAAGCCAAGCGCACGTGAAGTCTTTTTTTATGATGTTATCAACATGGGTGCCGAAAAATAATTTACTATCATGGTAGACACCTAGGTCCCTTATAAATAATGACCGTTGGAGGTTTTGACCCTTAATCGCATAGTTATGAATAATGCCCCATATCACTTTGTCAAATTGGACAAGCTTCTAAATAAACAATGAAAAAAAGGTGGTATTATTAAATGGCATATGACAAGTATGTGGTAGATGTCACTGCAAACGAAGCAAATAAAACTGTGCTTCGATTACCCGCCTATCATTGTTAATTAAACCTAATTTAATTGGTGTGGTCAATGGTAAAACACCACGTAGAAATTAACAAAACCACTTTCAATATAACTGATGTGAGAACACTTATGCAAGAAGGTATTAAAAGGGTTACACAAGACCCTTGGAATAATTTCGTTGGACATATGATTGGTATCGAGTATTGAGCAAAAAATTTGGAATTTCGATCATATTGTTGATGAACTCGAGGATGAAAATGATGATTCATTGGCTTTCAACGTTTCAAGTGGGTCATTTGAGGAAGATTTGTTATTTTTTAGTGATAATGAAGATATTTTCAATTATGGATCAATTCCGTAACAAATTTGATAAATCTGATGCCACATAAAATTATATAGGTATTTATATTCCTATACTATAACCATTTTTATTATCACCATCATTAAATGTATGATTTGCTTTAATTTTTTTGATTGTGAGCATGTAATAAAAATTGAAATGAAATTAATGAATTAATTTTATTCAATTGATTAATCGGTATCAAATGTGTTAAGTGCGAGGACGCAGGTCGATCTTATTTTGGGTCGAGAATAAATCTAGATCTTCTACAACAAGGTACCTCTTGAAACTCATGTTTTCCTAAAAAAACAAAAAAGGATTTTGTCAAGCTCAGGCTGTTTGGAAAGAGCTACTATACAGTCGAAAATTATTTGCAGGACACGACAGCTTGGCCTTAGATTTGTGTTTATTGATTTAGTTTGTTGATTTTAATTGTGTTGTAGATTTGAATTCATTCGTTTGTTGAGTTTTATTTACTAATTGCTTAATTTTACTATACAGTTATAAATTATTGACGTTTAAAATCGATTCAATCAATCCATTGTACAGAATATACTAAACTAAACTAGGAAAGTGGAGTGAATATATTATTTAAAAAATGCGTCGCAAATGTTAATACCAGTGTTTACTCGCCTTCATATTAAACTAGATATCGGGTTGTGGTCCTGTGGCTAGTGTCTCGGAATCGCGGACTAAAGGTCCGTAGTTCAAATCCCTCTCTACCCCAACTCGATTACATTTTCTAATAGTGAGTTATTTACAACTCAACAATGTTTGATTATGTCCAAATGCTTGCAGACTGGCTGGATTTCCTCCCTAGGGAGTTGTTCGTATTTAAATTTATTTCAACAGAGAGGGTAAAATATAAAATGTAAATGTCCCTGTAAATGCCTAGACTTCCATATTCCCTTCTCGAAAACTTTTTCCCTCTCTGTTGAAATAAATTTAAATATTTACAACTCGTTGAAAATGGCCCTCAAAATGAAATATTTGGATAAATCATAGACATTGGGACGCAAACATTTCTTTTTACCAAAAAAAATAATATATTTCTGTGAACTGTGGCTAATTTTGTAATTGTCGGCCTCGTGGTGTAATGGTCAGTGCATTTGCCTACCATGCAAGAGGTCTCGGGTTCGATTCCCGACATGGTTGATTTGAAATATTATTTTAAAAAAGGTGTTTTTACACTAGAATATTTCATTGTCCCAGGACTGGAGCCTGAAGCGTGAGTCTGGTCATTATGTAACAAAAATGATCAAGATAAGCTACGATTGGTGTACCAATGCAGTGCCCTATGCACCATTAGGTGCGGAAAGGGAATGATGATGATAAACTTTGTAGTTGATAATCATAAAACGGGTTTTGTCCCTATGGGCGGCTCTATTAGCCAGTGATATATTTTTACTTAAGGTCTAATCCGATTTCTTTGTTTTATTTTCTGTAATATTATTTTGCTCTCTTTTGACATTTATAAATGTTTAACCTATGTTTTGTTTCTGGCTAATATAACTGCAGGATGGTAAAAGCTATAATAAATTGAAAAAACATGAAATAACGCTATAGTTTATTCTCATCCAAAGTTTCGTTCTCTTCGAAACATTACAATTTTAATGTCATGAACCGTGTACAAAGGTAACCATAGTGAGCGTTTTACAAAGGTGGCTAATTTAAAAGGGAATATTACGAAAATACGACAGAAGGGTTGTCCCGTGCTCACGCGTACTCTGTTCTTTCTGTAGTGTGGGCATGTAGAATTACATACAAGATGTGTGTATACATACAATATACATATACAGGTAAAATGGATTATTCATGCTCATTGTCCGGGCTCGAGACCTATTCTCCGTCCCGCTGTCCTGTGTTAAACTGTCCAGAATTTAACGTAATGTTGAAATAATTAGCATTGCGAATTAATAAACTGTTAAAAACTGCTAAAAAATCCGCCTGCAAACGGTGCTATAACATCGCCTCACATTAAGTAAAATTCGAGATCTTTAGAAATACAGTTATTTAAAAGCAAACATTTAACAGAAACTTATTGTGTGCTGTTTACTAATCTATTTTTCGCAATAATTTATAAAAATAATCGTACAATTTAGGTCTGTTATAGCAAAATACGACTTCATATTTTTTTCAAAATATGACAGATAATCAAGTCTTGTATTATATGTGGACTAATGTGACATCATAGCTAATTTGAAATAGTGTTATCAACTGATAAACATAATAAATGTAATCAAATACGGGCTTGTATTTGTATTTATTGTGGTGGTTCGGTGTTCAAATGGCAAAAGGGAAAATGTTCAGGAGAGCTGAAATAAGACTTTGATTCAATCTACAAACTATTTTTTTTTGTGTCTTGTCTGGTTTTCAATAATTAATTACCTTTTTAAATATTACTGTCGATTTTTTTATATGTGTATTTACTGAAATATTTATTAAAACTGTCATCTAATTACCGAGTTAACATTTAAATTGCATCCGAGATGACCAAGATCGTAAATGTTTGACCAATAGAAAAAACTTACCAGCAAAACACGTAATAGCAATTTAACATAAAAAATTAGGCACGCATCAATGATTTGTCCAAAAAACGAGAATGCGGCGAAATAAATATATTTTTATATAGTTTATAAAGATTGATCCTCAAAAAACAATACGTATGCACGGTGGATACCGGTATGTGCGGTAAGGTGGCGGGAATTTAAATGTATTTTTTTTTTTAAAAATAATTTTTGAAAATAGCATTTTGCGTGCTAAAGTAATTTATTCCAAAAGTTAACGAAATTTAAGTAAAAATAGCAATAATTTCCATCTCTCCTATCACTACATACAAATATAATAGATTATTCATATCCTTTGTCCGAGTTCAGAACCTATTCACCAGTGTCCCGTATTTAGTGGGACAGCGCAGCAGGGTTAGGAAACGAACCCTATTATCGTCATATTTTAAACAAAAACATTTAACCAATTTGTGATATTTCAATGGCTTTGTTTGCAATTGAGCTACTTTGCATGCTGCCCCAGGTTGAATTTTTGACTAGGTCAACATGAAATAATATTTCAGGTCGAGGACAACCTATGAATTAATTAATTATTAACAATCCGGGTTTACAACGCTCTGTGTTGCTTTAACGCTTTATAAACCGCGGTGATGTTAAATGTTTTAGTTAGTACTCAAAATGGTCGCATTCTGCATTCTGTTGGTGAATTATTTATGATTATAAAAATAAAAATACTAAATGTACTTAGTTATTTCCATTTAATTTATAATTTTCACCGGTGACCGGGTTTTGTCACGTCGATAGTGACCGATATCGTCAGACTAATAGGAGACTAAACAAATTCTTATGTACCTAATATTATACAAATGCAAGTAAGGCTTATCAATTATGATTTTATATTATGGGAATAAACTTAAAATTAAAATTGAAAGAAATATTACTTAATAATAATGTGAATTTAACTATTATATGTTGATTGTTCATAATAAGAACTAAAACATAATTTTATGAACTAAATAACTCTGTAAATAAGTAATAATACAAATAGTTTACGAAAATATCGCATATTTTGAAATAAAATATAATTAAATATCTATTAAAAATAATAGAGATCAAAGTTATTTTTGTATAAAACCATTTTGTAGCATTTTACTTTAGTGAAAATGAAATTTGGTGCCATTATTTTATTTACTTATTATTTTTTATTTTTATTAATCAACAGTTTTTGGCAACTCTCTTTTGTGTTACTATAATAATGGAGCCGTTGTATGAAGATATTTGGTATTTCAAGTAATAAAACCGTTATGTTTGAAATCCACTTAGGGCCTGTCGGACTAAAATAGTTAAATTAAAAAAGTTTAAAGTTAAATCATTGTTACGTTTCCATTGAAATAGAAGATAAAGGTTGCTGGAGTTTTTTGATTAACAACTTAAATACCGATAAAAAAGGCCAAATTTAAAAGATACTGATGAATACTGATGAAATTCTGTAAATATTGACAGTTAAGTGTAGGAAACAAATGCTGTATTGTCCAAGTCCAGGTGAATTTTTATTCTTGTATTTCGGCCATTTTATGTTAAAACACCGCACGTAATACACGCTTCAACTAATAAATCGTGGATGTTAAACACCACATTGGGTTGAATAAGTATCAAATTGATATAGATTATCAAGATTTAAACAGATGTAATCGATAATCAATTGTTAATATCGTTTTTATCCCATTAAAATTGACAATACAAAATAAAAAGGGAGTTTTGAAAAATACAAGATTGGACTTTGTTCTCTGACCATTTTGAAGGGATAAGCAGGTGTAATAGATTTAAATGAATTGTACTTACATCTTCATTGACGCTTCCATTTTTGAGCAAATACATTTTTCTGGGCGGGCGATCGCGGACTTTTTAAAATGAGATTTCAAAGTGCCTTCTCCGTTATATTTTTAACAAATGATCCGTTTCAAACATTTCGTTGCCAGATTACGGGCCAATGTTTATCGACACTACAAAATATATTGTCGGAAATGTAAGCATTTGCGCGGTGCTTAAAAACGGGGCAAGATGAAATATATACGTTACAATACCTTAAAAAAAGACTATTTCACTCGCGATTGTCATTATATGATCCAGTAAGCATATTAAAAGATAACACTCCCCAGTTAATCTAAATAAAACCATTATTGCTTTTACTATAATTGTATATAGATTTCTGTTACTATCTTTGTCGTCCTATAATTATTGTAAGAGGTATATTATAACTTTTTATCTTGTATTATTTTGTCTTACCTTGATTTATGTATTCCTGTTGAGTGACCAAAATAATCAAATAAGTAAACTGTTTTTATGTTTTAATTTAACGGTTTTATTTATAATTAGTATTTATTTGTTTAGTCGTAAATACAAAAATTCGTTTCTATTCACCCGATCTCAAAAAAAATTATTCAAAATTGAAAAATCGATATCGAAAGTCGAAAGGAAAAAGACTGTCACAACACTATTGAAATATGTCAAAAGTTTTGCTGCCTGAACTGTAGTGAGTGAGAAAGTGAGTGGTTTAAAAAAAAAGTTTGTAATTAAACTATTAAAATAATCCTTTTTTTTTATGTATCGTTTTATCATTGCTATTATTCAGTTTTGTTATTTGTAAACTATACCCCTTGCGATTTAACGAGTTCAAGTCGGTGAGTTTTTCTGATATTAAAAAGTAGAGCCCCGTACCCATCAAAACA